>NC_049995.1:18520823-18602078 GCF_000003815.2 Branchiostoma floridae
CCCCGCTCTGGGTTCAGAAGCACCCGAGCAAGAGCGAGACACATCGGGGACAGAAGGGGCGGCATCCCGCTCAACTGGGGATAGCAAACAGGATGTGGTCACTTTTGGCGGGAAAGGATCAGAACCGGGAAAGTTTAAGTTCCTGCGCGGGGTTGTGGTGTCGCCTAGCAACGAGATATGTGTGGCTGATATGAGTAACAGGCGAGTCCAAGTCCACAGCATGGAGGGGGTTTACCTGCGCAACTTCCCAACAGTTGTACCGGGTACAGGAGAAAGTACGATGCTGCCACGTGATGTTTGTATGGACGGTAACGGCACGCTGTGGGTGGTGGGGGAAGGAGAGACAGCCGAACATGTTGTACAGTACAGCACGGACGGGGCCGCCATGGCGCGGTTTGACCTGAAGAAGAGCCATAATTTCCGCGGCATCGCAGTAGACACGCGCACTAACCACATCCTGGTGACTGATGCAGCCAACACTGAAGTACAGGTGTTCCGTCCGGACGGCTCCCTGGTGCGGACAGTCCGGCATCCCGAGGGTGAGATGAAATACCCACATTACGTCACTGTGGACGGGGAAGGGAACATTCTTGTGTCGGACTGGAGAAGTGACTCTGTGTACGTGTATGACGAGTCCGGGAAGTTCCTGTTCCAGTTTGGAGGGAAGGGAAGTGGTGAAGGTCAGCTGATGTATCCCCGCGGCATCTGTACAGGCAGCTCTGGGCACATCCTCGTGGCGGACAATGAGAACAGGAGAGTTCAGATCTTCACACGTCACGGCGAGTTTGTCCGAACCTTTCGTACTGGATTTAAGCCGACAGGCCTGGCTGTGGGACCGGAAGGGCAGCTGGTTGTGACCGATCAACCTAACCACACTTTGGCCGTATTTTCTAATTACTGATTGTAGAACAATTTAATCTTCGAAATTGATTGACTTTTGTCCCAACACAGACCGGACAAATTCATTTTTTTACATTTTATTCAGCCCATTAGCTACCATACGGATGGACGGATGGACGGATGGACGGGTGGGGCGGTGCCTACTTCCAACGCCCTTGGACCCGTCGATCAGACCAGACTTTTGGAAGGTCACGTGTTCTCAGAAATTGAGTCCTTTTTATAACTGTTCCCATCGTCAGTCATATTCAAGAAGATTCCCGGAAGCTCACTTTGTGTTCACTCACAATCCTAATGCTTTATTCAATACGTACTGTCATGCTCATGTTGGTTAGGGGTAGCTTACTAACAGATTGTGATTTCCCTTCATGACTTAGCCGATGATAACGAGTATCCAAACAGCAATTTACTGGTGAAGGTTCAGGATGCACGACATTTTTCACCTGTAACATAAAGTATTATCAGCTGAACGACTCAATACTACATACAGGTCTCTACACCATGTCTAACGATTGCACATTAACATGTCTTTTGTATCAGCGGTTGAATCCCTTGTGGCTGAATTGGGTCCTGTGAGAACATAATCAGTATTTCACCAATTTAAGTTATAACTGCTTTGGATGAAATCATTATGGTGGTCTAACGTATGATAAGTACAGACCATAGTTTCGATCCCTATTCACCATATGATAATAGTGATAGTGATAGTCCAGTGCCAACATTTTATCTCAAAGCAGATGTTGGGAGGTAAATTGTCTGCCACTGGTGTCTATCGTGGTGGCAGATGTATATTCACACCTAGCGGATACTGCAGGTACTACAGGATGCCCCTGAAGGGAATTTTGCCCAGTAACGCATAGAAATAGAAATACAGGGATGAACTGCCCAGTAGAACCAAATGTACCTGTATTACAAGTCATATATGTGCTGTGGCGCTCATTACGCGTACGCATTAGTGACAATTATTACCCTTATCCGAACTAATTTCGTCACTAGCGGGTAATTATAAAAAAACTTCGCTATGATATCAGAAACCTGCAGAATCATAATCAAAGTCCAAAGAAAACGGACTTTGCTTCAAATCTGCCGCCTTTGCTGGTACATCAGTCACTTGAAGGGAGACGTTTGCTCCTGTAGTACCGGCAGTATCCGCTAGGTGCATAGCTGCACCTGCCATCTTGACATTACCCGGCGGCCATGATCAAAGTCTAACGGGTAACGAGTTTACCACCTGCCATGTTTACTGCAACTTATTTCAGTTCCCAGACAGGAGACATCTGAATTTGTCTTGAAGGATCAGACTAACACTGGTTACGTCTTAAGGAGCCCGTCTCACCGTTACACACAGGTGAGTTTTCACACCTGATTAACTACAGGTGAGAAATGTTCACTTCAGCCAGGTGGCCCTTTTGGTCAATAACATGAAAAGGATTTTGGTACCAGGAGACTTTAACTGTTCTTTACGTCGTCTTGAAGGAGTAACACTTTATAATTTGGGTAATAAAACGATAAGAAAATTTCGGAAAATTCGCCTTTTCTCATTTTTAAGGCGTTTGCTGCTGAAAAAAAGTGATAAAAAATGAAAAAAAGGAACTTGTATGTTAAGAGAGTGGTGTCAAATTAAACTGGGGGAGCGTTTTTAAACTTCATTTTTCTCAAACAGATTTGTTTATCTATTGGTTTGGCTGTTCAGCACGCACAGTCTTGCCTGCCCAACTGTGGCTTTTACACAGGGTTAGCCCTGCTGACAAAGACAAAAACATTTCATCACTTCATCATGTGACAATCTGTGTTTATCATAAGTGTAAGTGACAACAATTATCTCCTCTCTTTTGTGATTAAGGATAGTTTTTATCATCTATCGGTATCATGATCTCTAACTGCCCCTTAACAAACGTTGGTGAGGTGATAATGACATTATGTTTTCTAGGCTACACTTTGTTTAACAGGATGCAAATGTAGGTGGGTGGGTGTGTCAAAATGTAGTTTTACACCTGCAATTTGATAGGCTACATTCTTACGAAAAGCTAAGATGATTAACATGTATATCATTTGTTGCAAGGGCTTATCAATATCCTGATCTACAATTCTTTCTCCGCTCTTTGGTGCGCCCTCGTGACATGTTTATGGCTGTTGAACAAACGTTTCAGAGTAAATGAGCTGATAATTACAATATAAATCTCTTTTTAGTTACACTATGTTTGAGAGGAAACGTGAGTGGGGGTGGCAAACTCCAGTTTTACACATACAAACTAAATGACATATGTTATTATGAACGGTTATATATATATACATGTATATATATATATATATATATATACAGTCAAACCTGTCTATAGCGGCCACTCAAGGGACCGGACAAATTTGGCCGCTATAGACAGGTGGCCTCTGTATAGAGGTGGCAACTTATAGATACAATACCCAAGGGACCGACAAAAATTGGCCACTATGGACAGGTGGCCCCTCTGTAGAGGTGGCCCCTAATACAGGTTTGACTGTAGAAAGAGAGAGAGATAGAAAGAGAGAAAGAGAGAGATAATTTGTAGTAAAATATATCAGTGTCCTGAGCTTTGTCCGCTCGGCACGTCCGTGTGACGTGTTAATGATTGTTAATGATTGTTGGACAGTACAAACATTCCGAAGTAGGCAAGCTGAAGTCACGATAGGCCATTCAAGGTATTTGCAAACAACTACAATAGAATTCACAACTAGACAGAAGGTCTGGCTCAGGCCACAGGCGTTACCATTGTTACTTTACAAACATTCCGGTGTCGCTGAGAGGACGACACGGGGAGGGCAACGTACTCGGAGACTCACAAACAACTGCAGTACGTAATCTAACTGGGCAAGGAAGGCACTGAGTCCACATATGTTATATAAACACATCATCATCATCATCATCATCATAAACACAAGTAAAATGACCCCTGACTCAGTAAGAAAACAATGAATCGAAGTGAAGAATCCTAACTTTTAAACAATTCTAGCCCATGCTAAAATACAATGTCCTCATGTTTACATGTATTGTGTATGTCTCATGGGAATTCAACATTCACATGTAGCTCACAATGTATCACACAACGAATACGCAACATGTGAATTTATAATAATTTGTATGGTCAACTGTACAATGTGTGTTTGAGGGCACCAAAAATCCAAATTGTTGACTGGCATAGAATGTTCAAGTCTAGGCCATAGTTGACAAAGGACATTCTTTGTTTAGTTTATTCATGAGCATTTTTAACTGTTACCTGTAAACCCCTCGATACATCATAATCTCAGTTGTCCCGTTGGTGAAAGGCAGTATCAAAAGAGTCCGTTGGACACGGCTTTGTCTCGCTCTGTGACTTTTTTTATTCTTCCACTCACTCACTCACGGCCCATAACCACAGTGGTCGTATGGCTCCACGACAGCCAGCAGGGGTGATCCCTGCTACGAACTATGGTGCTTACGTCCCCGGTAAATCTGCTAGGCAGTTTGATACACCTTTGGCACTTTTGATAGCGTCTCAAACCACCAGTAAATAAACCTAAAGACTGGCATGAATTGTTTAAAAGCTACATGATTAGCCCCCTGAAGCAATGTACGTCTTGCCTGCTCAGGCACACAATATGTGTAGAATTTGATCAGTCCATGCCAATGACGTTTTATCGTCTGTTTTTAGGATGGCAGGTCCCGTCAGAAAAAGAGTAGACACTGCCGACAGACGCCATTTTGATTTTGTTCAAACCTTGCTCCGTATTTCCGATGAACTGACAGAAGAGGAAACGGCAAACGTGAAGTTACTTTGCCTGCATCTGATCCCTGAAGGCCAGTCGGAACAACTTAAACGGGCAGTGGACGTTTTCCAAAAGCTGATAAAAATGGACAAAATTGACAAGGAGAATCTCGACTTTCTCGAGGAGATCTTAGAAAGAATCAACCGACTTGATCTGATCCGAGACGTTCTGAGACGGTTTCAACCGCCAGACCGAGATATTCCGGAGAATCCCGAACTGCAACCGAGAAGTAACGACGTGGGTGCAAGTAAAAGAGGTCAGTAAAATCAGTACTTTTCTGGTAACGCTTTAAAAGTGCATAAAACGGTTCAACATGACAGTTCTTTCCTCGAACGTTAGATTTTTAACAGTATCGCAATATCAATTGACTTTTTTTTTCTTTTTGTAGTACTTACTGTAATCAACCTTTGGCTTACACATTGGCTAAAGCGATAGAACAAATGCTGTTTTCGTTACAGAAGCACCCAAGGAAGAGCGACACACAGCGGAGGCAGCAGGAGCGGCATCTGGTTTTACTTGGGACAGGAAACAGGATGTGATCACTTTTGGCGGGAAAGGGTCGGAACCAGGAAAGTTTTATTATCCGCGCGGGGTTGTGGTGTCACCTAGCAACGAAATATTTGTGGCTGATATATTTAACAAGCGAGTCCAAGTCCACAGCACTGAGGGGGTTTACCTGCGCCACTTCCCAACAGTTGTACCGGGTACAGGGGGTAAGGTCATGGAGCCATATGATGTCTGTATGGACGGTAACGGCACGCTGTGGGTAGTGGGGCTCGGAGTGACAGCTGACCTTGTTGTACAGTACAGCACGGACGGGACCGCCATGGCGGGGTTTGACCTGAAGAATAGCTCTTATTACCGTGGTATAGCAGTAGACATGCGCACTAACCACATCCTGCTGACTGATGCAGACCAAAGTGCAGTTCAGGTGTTCCGTCCGGACGGCTCCCTGGTGCGGACAGTGCAGCATCCACTGGGTGGGATGGTACGCCCAATGTGCGTCACTGTGGACGGGGAGGGGAACATTCTTGTGTCGGCCTGGGGAACTCACAGTGTCTACGTGTATGACGAGTCCGGGAAGTTCCTGTTCCAGTTTGGAGGTCATGGAAGTGGTGAAGGTCAGCTGAAATATCCCCGCGGCATCTGCACTGACAGTTTGGGGTACATCATCGTGGCGGACTATGGGAACGAGAGGGTTCAGATCTTCACACGTCACGGCGAGTTTGTCCGTGCCGTCCGTACTGGGTTTGAGCCGGAATGCCTGGCTGTGGGACCGGAAGGCCAGCTGGTTGTAAGCGATTGGAATAATCATACAGTGACTGTATTTCCTAACTACTGATCGAAAAAAAGACTCGATAAAGATTAAATTTTTCTTTGATCTACTTGAACATGATGACTCAAGAACGGATGGACGGGGCGGGGCGGTACCGACTTCCAATGACCTTTGATCCATCGCTCTGGTCAGACGTTCACGTGTTCTAAGCAATCGGGTCCTACCATTATAAGTTCCCATTTGTGTCGTCAGTCATCCTGAAGACGACAAGAGGATTCAGCGATTCCCAGAAGCTCTTTTTGTTATCCATATTCATAATGCTTCATCCAATACATACTGTTATGCTCATTCAGTTCAGTTGCTCATAGTGCATTCTATGCGACTGTTGGGGACATATTGGGTAAGTATGTTGGGTCGGCGAGATTCGGCAACAGGTGGCCAGATGCTGACAGAACGATGATTGGTTGATTGATTGATTGATTCCTGCTTTGTAAATAGCTCAGAAAAAACAACAAAAGGTTGAAGTTGAAGTTGCATGGTCTAATTTAAGTTGATAAAGAGAATGGCAGCTTCCCCACAGACTGAGGTATCCCTTCATGTCAGCCGATGATAACGAGTATCTAAACAGCAGTTTACTGGTGATGGTTCAGGGTGTGTGGCTTTTTTATCTGTAACATTAAGTATTATGAGCAGAACGAATAAATACTCAATACTACACACAGGTCTCTACACCATGTCTAACGATTGCACAATAACATGTCTTTTGTATCAGCGGTTGAACCTCTTGAATCTCAGTATTTCACCAATTAAAGTTATACCTGCTTTACATGAAATCATTTTGGTTCTCTATGGTCTAACTTATGATAGTGCAGACTATAGTTTTGATCCCTATTTAACATATAATAATAGTGCTGGTGATAACAGTGCCACCATTCATTTCATCTCCAAGCAGATGATGATGAATGGTTTATTAGGTTAAAAATCTCTCGCAGCCTGTTGCTGAATTGCGGATTTCATACAAATAATTGTTTTCCAGCCAGAACTAATTCTGGAAACATTAAAAATCTATATCATCAATTATATATCAAACATTGAAATAACGTTAAAAATTCTGACATTGATAAAACATATTTGTAGGAAAGATGTCTGCCACAGGTTTATGTAGAGATAGCAGATGTATCTTCACACCTAGCGGATACTGATGGTAGAACAGGGATGAGCTCTTTTGCAAACCCAGTTTACCTGTATTACAAGTCGCATATGTGCGACGACGCTCATTAAGCATTAGTGACAACTTTCACCCTCATCCGAACTATTTTCGCCACTAGAAGGCAACTATAAAAACTTCGGTATGATATCAGAAACCTGCGGAATGGTAATCAAAGTCCAAACAATACGGACTTTGCTTCAAATCTGCCTCGTTTACTTAAAACATCCCAACCGGGCCCCGGTTTGGAAATGTGACCTAAGCCTTACTGGTACATCAATCACCTGACCGCAGACGTTTACTCTTGTAGTACCGGCAGTATACGCTTGGAGCGTAGCTGCACCTGCCATCCCATCATTACCCAGCGGCCATGATCAAAGTCTAACGGGCACCGAGTTTTCTTGCCAACTGCCAAGTTTACTGAAATTCATTTCAGTTCCCAGATTGGAGACATCTGAGAAAGTTTGTCTTGAAGAATCAGACTAACACTGGTAACGTCTTAAGGAGCTCGTCTACGTCACACAGGTGAGTTCTTGCAGTACAGGTGAGAAATGTCCACTTCAGCCAGGCGGCCATTTTAGGTCAATGGCATGTAAAGGATTTTAGTACCTAGAAACTTTGATTGTTCTTTACGTGGTCTGGAAGGAGTGGTTCATTTTGATTTCGGGAAATAAGACGATAACAAATTTGCGTTTGCGTGTCCTTATTTTCGGAATATAATGACATTTATTACTGGTAAACGTGACACGAAATGACTGGAATAGTGGCGACAGCGTAAGATTTAGACCTGTGTATAAACGCGGTGGTGTCAAATTACATGGTTGGGCGTTTTAAAACTTCAAGATAACTTTCACAGATTCATTTATTAATTGGTTTAGGTGTTCAGCACACACAGCCATGCAGGGTTTCCCAACTCGCATGTGGCTACTTCGAAGGTCTAGCCCTGCTGACAGAGACAAACACATTCATCACTTGCTGTTGTAACACTCAATGTTTCTTAGAAGTTAGTTCATAGATGATCATCCTCTCTCCCTTGCCATTATGATCATTTTTTGCATCTATCAGTATTAACATCCCTGTCTCCGCCCCTTCCGAAGCACAAGTTAACCATTGTTGAACAAACATTCCAACGTCGGTGAGCCGATAATAACCACATAAATCTCTTCTGCGTTACACTATTTTCAAGCCCTAGCTAAGTTAACATGGCGAAAAGTAGTTTTATACCTGCAGTTTGAATAATCTAATGTGGTTTGAAAACTTATTATACGATGTTAAACGTGTTTAAGTTACAAGTATTTGTGGCAAGGGCCTATCAGTGTCCTGATCCCTGCCCCTCCCCTCGGTACGTCCGCGTGACGTGTTAATGATTGACGGACAGAACAAACCCTCCGGAGTGGTCTGAGCTGACGTCACGGTGTGGGCAAGGCACTGGGAGATGTAAACAATTACATCACGAGTACAAATAAAGCTTAGCGTGGATTCAACGGTGCTTACTCCACAGATGTTAACGTTGGTACTTAAAAAGGAGTATTGCTAAAGGTTTATGTTTACAGAAACTTACACTCACCGTCGGTGATAGTATAATAGCCACATTTATTGGTTTACTGGTTTACTGAGATACCTTTAGCTCATATATATGCCTTCTATGTTCGCAGAATTAGATGACTGGGTGTGTCAAACAGTAGTTTTACACCTACAGTTTCAATAATCTATGTTCTATGAACATGTAAGTATGTTATTTGTGGCACAAGGACCTATCAGTGTCCTGATCTCTGCCCCGCCCCTCGGCACGTCCGCGTGACGTGTTAATGATTGTGGGACAGAACAAACTCTCCAGACTCTGGCGTCACGGGAAGGACCAAGCACTGGAAGATGTTAATTAAATCACGAGTACAAATTAGGCTTAGCGTGGTCTCATTGCGGCTTACTCCACAGATGTTAATGTTGATACTTAAAATTACTTGTTAATGGTTAATGATTGAATAAAGTTAAACCCCAGCGTCAGTGAGATTGACTTTGACTTGACTTTGACTTTGACTTTATTAAGATCCACAATTAGCATAACAATATACAAGTACATTGAAGCTACTCTTCCTGTGGTCTTATCAACAAACATTACAGGACAAAAACTTGACACACAGGAACACATACAATCTATACAACGTACATAACATTCACACTTGATAAAAGATAACTTAATGACTACTTGAGGTCATATATACAATGGGCCAATTATCTATTGCAAACCATTCCATGTGATGGACATTCTGTACAAAAACCTTTTCTTTTGAGCGTTTGTTCTGGGCTTTGGTAGTCTGATAGTTTGGGATTTTGATGAACGTGTTTGATATCCATGAGACTGCATTTTGACCTGTTTATACAGAGAGACTGGTTGTTTGTTTTGCATTATCTTACGAAAAGTCTCTACACTTTTCTGCTGGATTCTGTCTTTCACGGACAACCACCCTAGCGTCTGCAGCAAAGCGTCCCTGCTTGTGAACCTGTGGCAACCAAGGGCGATCATGGTCGCTCTGTTCTGTACGACTTGTAGCCGGTTTATGTTCTTCCCAGACGTACTTGCCCACACCGAACTGCAGTAGTCTAGATGTGTTAGTACAAGGGCTTGAATCAGTTTTATCCTCAGTCTGCGCGGAAGTAATTTCCTCACCCTGTTCACTTGCGCCATGCTCCTATTGCAGTTCTTTGCAACATGGTCTACGTGATTGTCGAAAGTGAGGTTTTGGTCTACATGTACTCCCAAAAGCTTGACAGTGGGTACTTGTTGTAAACTCTGCCCCCTGAGTTCCAACTGTAGTGGTGGTGCGTCTCTTGTCTTCTTAGACGTCCCAACCAGCATGGTCTTCGTCTTGCCATTGTTCAGTTTAAGCATGTTGTAGTCCGACCATTTAGCCACACATTCTAAATCCACCAGAGTCTTTGTTCTTATGTCCTTTACAGTGCGTCCTGCTGCATGTACTGTACTGTCGTCAGCATACTGGTCCAGTTTCCCATTCTCTACTGTACTGGACATGTCATTGACGTAAATACTGTACAGTTGTGGTCCCAAACAGCTTCCCTGTGGCACCCCGCATTGTAACACTCGGCTCTGACTGTATGCCCCGTTTGCATAGACCTGCCACTTGCGGTCTGACAAGTATGACTTGATCCACGACGTCGCTTCTTCTGAGAATCCGTACATCTGGAGTTTCTTAAGAAGAAGGGCGTGGTCTACCAACTCAAACGCTGCACTGTAGTCCAGCAACACTACCGAGGTCATCATTAAAATAACATAACCAGATATATGACTTCTATGGATGCAGGCATAAACGGGTTTGTGTGTTAAACAGTAGTTTTACATCTGCAGTTTAAATGATCTATCTTCTATGAACATGTAAGTTTGTGGCGATGGCTTATCAGTGTCCTGGTCTCTCCCGCCCCTCGGCACGTCCGCGTGACGTGTTAATGATTGTTGGACAGAACAAACTCTCCGGAGTCGGTGTGCTGACCTTCGGGCAGAACTCTGATCGATGTTTGGGTGGTGGAAATGGGGACAAAGTCTGTGGTTCAGTCAATTGCAAGTCAGTCAGTACACGACTCAGGCTAGTTTGTGGTATTTGTGATCCTGTAGCAAGAAGGTGACATGATTTGTAGATGTTGTTAGTCGGAGAAGGATTATTTGTAAAATCATCTACTATAAATGTGTTAAATTTAAAGAGTTAGAGTGACCTTTTGGCACTGGTACTGGAGCGCCAACTAGTGATTCATGATGGCAGTACACCCTTGGCATTATCGATTGACCGGAAACAAGATGGTGAACGGGGAAGGGGCATGTTCACAAGATGTCGAAGGACATCGATGCCGACTGATGTAATAAAATAATTCAAAAAACTATGCTGTATCACCATATAGATATTTCTAATTTAATATTGTGTTATTTTTCAGGATGGCAGGCCCACCGCGGGAAATTGAAGGGTTCACAGATGAAGACCGACGACATTTTGAGTTCGTGCGACCTCTCATTCACATATCTGATTCCCTTACCAAAAAGGAAACAGATGATGTGAAAATATACTGTGCGCACGTGATTCCAAAAGGCATGATAAAAGGTCTAAAACGGGCAGTTGACATTTTTCTAAAGCTAAAAGAAATAGGCAAGATCAACCAGGAGAACCTGGACTTTGTTGAGGAGGTTTTGGAAATGATCGGACGACGTGATTTGGCTCGGGACGTTCTGCGGCCAGCCCAACAACCTGACCGAGCGATTCCGGAAAATCCCGAACTCCAGCCGGAAATCCCCGAGCCCCAGCCGGAAAACCCCGAGCCCCTACCGGGACCAAGTCATGACGAAGCGAGGGCAGAAGGTAAGCAAAAATTAAGTATCATTGTTTACTCAAACTCAGTATAACATATCTCAAGTAACCGCTAGGCACAAAATTCTTTAAATCGGGCTGTATAGAGTTTCCGATTCCGTGTATTTTTCTGTTTTATTCAAATTAGTATTTAAGACCGAAAAAGGGACTTTAAAAACATACTAATGATGATTCTTTTCACAAGTCTTCTATCCCTAGTCTGCAATACTTGAAACTTAACCTTGTGAAAATATCTTAATATTTCCAGAACCTACAGCGTCCAACATCTACACAGTGGTGCACGGCCACAGCAGCATGACCCAGGAGACGGTAGATCGTCACAGACAGAACATAGCATCCGCCTGTAACACCAGGAGGTCACAGGTCAAGTTCAGAGGTTACAAGAAGCACAAGAGCATCCTGGTGCACTTCTCCATACCGCGGGAGAACACGGCGGTGCTGAGGCACATGGCGGATCACTCCGACCCGAGACTTGTCTACATGGGCGTCAAATCACTGCAGATCGACGCTGAAGTTCCCATCAAAGTCCAGCAGAGGGCGCCGTTGTACGGTAAGTTGATTTCCTTTTAGCCTTTATATGTACTTCATTTGTCAATTTTAGATTTTGCAGTTCCGTCAAAGAATGTAGATTTTTAAATGAGGTTAAATTTTCTCTTAAAGAAGCACCATCTGAAATTATAGATGCTGAAGAGCAACTGAATGTTTTCTTGTGAAAAATTAGCAATCAATTCTATTCCAGTACTTTCCGACCATCTACCATATGACTAAACTTCTCGTAGCTGCATGTCAGGCATTTAGAGAGATTTACTTCAACTTTACTTGGACAAGCAGGTCTTAGTAGGTGATACCATATCCAACCATATGTCTCATGGTGTCATCTATCTTTCACTGATGTGTTCCAGATGTCAAGAGGCAACTGCCCGTCGATGACATCGAGGTGGGATGCAGCACCCGGACCAAACACCAGAGGGCGCCCCAGAGCTGGACCCGCCTGTCTGCCCTGAACCTGTTCTCGGACGCCCTGCCGCTCCATCTGCAGGCAGCCGCGAGTCTGGAGTACCAGGGCTTCTCCTACAGCCTGGTCCGGGCTCTGGTGCAGAAGGACCGGCTCAGAGAACACCAGATGAGGCAGGCCATCCAGAACCTCAGGAACGCAGAGGTGGATTCCAACACGCTCCGTCAGAAGGCAGAGGTGGATTCCAACACGCTCCGTCAGAAGGCAGAGGCGGATTCCAACACGCTCCGTCAGAAGGCAGAGGTGGATTCCAACACGCTCCGTCAGAAGGCAGAGGTGGATTCCAACACGATCATGACTTTGCGCTCCAAGCTCAACATCACAGAGAACAGGCTGAAGGAGGCTCTTGAGACGATCACAGTTCTTGAAGAAAAGCTGCGGCAGGCTCAAGAATACGCAGAGAAAGTCGCCAAGCAGGTGACGTCCCACGTGACGGAGTACAGGGGAGAGAAGCCGCCTGGAGGCTGGCCACAGGAGTTCAGGGGAGAGAAGCCGCCTGGGGGCTGGCCACAGGAGTACAGGGGAGAGAAGCCGCCTGGAGGCTGGTCACAGGAGTACAGGGGAGAGAAGCCGCATGGAGGCTGGTCACAGGAGTACAGGGGAGAGAAGCCGCATGGAGGCTGGTCGATACAGGTCGAGAAGGCAGATTCAGCTACACAGACACACCTATTGGATCCTTTTGGTACTACAGGGATACCTGGAGATGTGGGCGGTGACAAGGTTGGAGAAGACACGACTGTAGAGGAAGAAGACGGGAAAACTCCAAGACAAGATTCTGGCAGTGGGAGCAGTGGAAAAGAGGATGTTCTCGGTACAGAAGCAACCAAGCAAGAGCGACACACAGCGGGGACAGAAGGAGCGACATCTGGCTCTACTGGGATCTTGAAACAGGGTGTGATCACTATTTGTGGGGAGGGATCAGAACCTGGAAAGTTTCGGCTCCCACGTGGTGTTGTCTTGTCGCCTAGCAACGAGATATTTGTGGCTGATATGAGTAACAAGTCCAAGTCCACAGCACTGAGGGGGCTTACTTGCGCCACTTCCCAACAGTTGTACCGGGTACAGGGGATAAGGACATGCAGCCACATGATGTCCGTATGGACGGTAACGGCACGTTGTGGGTAGTGGGAGAAGGATGGACAGCCCATCATGTTGTACAGTACAGCACGGACGGGACCGCCATGGCGCGGTTTGAACTGAAGAAGAGCCATAATTACCGAGGTATAGCAGTGAACATGCGCACTAACCACATCCTGGTGACTGATGCAGACCAAGTTGAAGTTCATATGTTCCGGCCGGACGGCTCCCTGGTGCGGACAGTCCGGCATCCACGGGATAGGGAGATGACACGCCCAACGTACGTCACAGTGGACGGGGAAGGGAACATTCTTGTGTCGGACTGGAACAAAGACTCTGTCTACGTGTATGACGAGTCCGGGAAGTTCCTGTTCCAGTTTGGAGGTTGGGGAAGTGGTGAAGGTCAGATGAAGTGGCCTCACGGCATCTGTACAGACGGCTCTGGGCACATCCTCGTGGCGGACCATGGGAACGAGAGAGTTCAGATCTTCACACGTCACGGCGAGTTTGTCCGGACCTTCCGTACTTGGTTTAAGCCGGAAGGCCTGGCTGTGGGACCGGAAGGGCAGCTGGTTGTGACCAGTTGGAGTTTTCTTACTGTAACTGTATTTCCTAACTACTGATTGTAGACGAGGTTCATGTTTGAAAGGGATTTCATTTTGTTCCAACCAAACTAAAAATGGACTAACCAATTAGTCAACCAGTTTACTTATCTACTTTATGATGATGTAAGAACGGATCAGGGCGGGGGGGGGGGGGGCAGTTCCGGCTTCCAACGACCTTTGACCAACCGCTCAGGCCAGACTTTCAGAAGGTCACGTGTTCAAGCAATCTCATCCTACGTATATCAGTTCCCATCTTTTTCGTCAGTCCTAAAGAAGACCAGAGGACTCGGTAATTCCGGAACTAATATTGTTATACATCTTCATAATGATTAATTCAAGTACATAAATCCGTTCTCATGTTAATTTAATTGCAATAGTTGCTGAATCTTTTAATGGTGTCTGGAAACCACTGGAATAAGTTGCATACGGAAGGGTCAGCAGCAGACAGAAAAATTTATTGAGTAATTTATCATTGCTTTGTAAATAGCAAACTCAAAGGGTTTTGACAATAGAGATTAAAGATAAGGACAATAGCATATTCCTCATAGACTGTAGTTTCCCATCATTACTTAGCCAATGATATTCATACAGCAGTTAAATGTAAAATGTGTTATATCTCTTACTGAATATTGTGAATAGATAAATACGGAATAAAGACACAATGTCTAAAGATTACACATCAACAGTTTAATTTGAGTTTAGTTGTGAATTGATTTCAGTATGGTACACCAATAAAATATGCTTTCTTTGTATAAAACTATCGTCGTTTTCTGTGGTCCCAGTTCACATCTGTGGTCTAAACAATGCGAAGTAACGCCAAAAAGAGATTATTACCTGGATGTCTAACCTAAATCGACGTAATGCAAAGTAACTAATGATAAGAAACAGCCATGGTTCAGATCCCCGTGTAACAACCTAGAAAAAGCCAAATGATTAGCATTAAATAGACATACAGTCAAACCTGTATTAGGGGCCACCTCTACAGAGGGGCCACCTGTCCATAGTGGCCACTTTTTGTCGGTCCCTTGGGTATTTTATTCACAAGTTGCCACCTCTATACAGAGGCCACCTGTCTATAGTGGCCACATTTGTCCGGTCCCTTGAGTGGCCACTATAGACAGGTTTGACTGTATTAAAGTTCACTCCGACGTCTAGCGGTAAATGATAAAACTACATACCACTGTAGAAATAACCAATGTAATTTTACCGTATGCAAACAAAGGTCAGACTTGCAATGACGACCTATGAGGTCCTGAATGGAAAGTATTAAGTAACTTATTAAAACCAATTCTCTATTAATATTCAGCATCAAAACTGGTAAAGCGTGTAACATTGTAGAACATCCTTGTGGCGAGATAACAAATTTTGAATGACAAATTGTCCGCATTTCGGTCCTGTTGTGATAAAAGCGCCGCCATTTTATCTCCGAGCAGATGTTGGGAGGAAAGATGTCGGCCGCTGGTTTAAGTCGAGATGTCAGATGCAGCGCACACCTAGCGGATACTAGTGGTACTACAGGGATGAACTGTCCAGTAGAACTCAATGCATCTGTAAAAATTCTGCATTACGAGTCACATATGTAGGGCGGCGCTCATTAAGCAATAGTGACAATTATTACCCGTATCCGAACTATTTTCGACACTAGCGGGTAATTATAAAAACTTCGCTACGCAATCAGAAATCTGCGCAATCATAATCAAAGTCCAAAGAATACAGACCTTGCTTTAAATCTACCACCTTTACTGGTACATCAATCACCTGACCGCAGACGTTTACTCCTGTAGTACCGGCAGTATCCGCTAGGTGCAAAGCTGCACCTACCACTACCACATTACCCAGCGGCCATGATCAAAGTCTGACGGGCACCGAGTTTGCCTTTC
Source organism: Branchiostoma floridae (assembly GCF_000003815.2). Classification (NCBI taxonomy): domain Eukaryota; kingdom Metazoa; phylum Chordata; class Leptocardii; order Amphioxiformes; family Branchiostomatidae; genus Branchiostoma; species Branchiostoma floridae. The sequence goes on from NC_049995.1 coordinate 18,536,931, forward strand.
AACTGCCACGTTTACTGCTATCTATTTTAGTCCCTATACAGGAGACATCTGAGGAAGTTTGTCTTAAAGAATCAGACTGACATCGGTTACGTCTTAGGAAGTCAGTCTTACCGTTACGTCACACAGGTGAGTTTTAACAGTACAGGTGAGAAATGTTCACTTCAGCCAGGTGGCCATTTTAGATCAATGACATGAAAAGGATTTCAGTACCATATGAGACCTTCATTGTTCTTTGCGTGCCGTGGTTGGGAAGGAGTAACAACTTTTAATTCGGGAAATAAGATGGTAACAAATTCTAGAAAGTTTGCGTTTCGTTATTGTGAGGATAAATGGACATTTGTTACTAGTAAACGTGACACGAAATTACTGGAATAGTGACGTTTAGGTGTTGATCACGCACAGCCATGCAGTGTTTCCCAACTCGCATGTGGCTACTTATGACAGAGACAAACACATTCATCACTTGCTGTTGTAACACACTATGTTAATTAGAAGTTAGTTCATAGATGATCATCCTCTCTCCCTTGCCATTATGATTATTTTTTTTTGCATCTATCAGTATCAACATCTCTGTCTCCGCCCCTTCCGAAGCACAAGTTAATCATTGTTGAACAAACATTCCAACGTCGGTGAGCCGATAATAACCACATAATTCTCTTTTGTGTTACACTATGTTTCAGTCGCTAGCTGACTGGGTATGGAAAAATGTAGTTTTGCACCTGAAATTTGAATAATCTAATGTGTTTTGAAGACTTAAGATGATAAACGTGTTTACGTTACTAGTACTTGTGGCAATGACCTATCAATGTCCTGATCTCTGCCCGCCCCTCGGCCCGACCGCGTGACGTGTTAATGATTGACGGACAGAACAATCTCTCCGGAGTGGTCTGAGCTGACGTCACGGTGAGGGCCAAGCACTGGGAGATGTAAACAATTACACCACACGTACAAATTAGGCTTAGCGTGGATTCAATGGTGCTTACTCCATATATGTAAATGCTGATACTTGAAAATGACTTGTTACTGGCTATAAGAATCTTATACCCCAACGTAGGTGAGATTAAAATGATCATATATTTGCAGACATAGATGGGTGCGCGTGTCAAACAGTAGTTTTACATCTGCAGTTTAAATAGCATATTTTCTATGAACATATGAGTATGCTATTTGTGGCTTGCACATAACAACGTTCAGATCTAAATTTTATATCCCCGCCCCTCGGCACAACCGCGTGACGTGTTAATAATTGTTGGACAGAACAAACTCTCCGGAGTGGTCTGAGCTGACGTCACGGTGAGAGCCAAGCACTGGAAGATGTAAACAATTACACCACACGTACAAATAAAGCTTAGCGAAGATTCAACGGTGCTTACTCCACAGATGTTAACGTTGGTACTTAAAAAGGAGTCTTGTTAAAGGTTAATGTTTAAAGAAACGTAAACCCAGTGTCGGTGATAGTATAATAGCCACATATTGGTTTACTGGATTATCGAGATACATTTAGCTCATATATATGCCTTCTGTGTTTGCAAAATTAGATGATTAGATGGGTGGGTGTGTCAAACAGTAGTTTTACACCTACAGTTTCAATAATCTATGTTCTATAAACATGTAAGTATGTTATTTGTGGCACAAAGACCTATCAGTGTCCTGATCTCTGCCCCGCCCCTCGGCACGTCCGCGTGACGTGGTAATGATTGACGGACAGAACAAACTCTCGGGAGTGGTCTGAGCTGACGTCACGGCGAGGGCAAGGTGCTCGGAGATTCACAAACAACTTCAGTACAAGTTCCAACTGGGCTTAGTGCGGACTGAATGTTGCTCAGTCCCCAGTCGTTAACGCTGGTACTTTGATATGACTACAGTAGAATGTATCTTTGTCAGATATCCAGAAAGAAGTCAGTAAGCTGGTACAAGTTTTGAACTGCGCATGCGCAGGGTCAAAGGTGAAGACCCCTGATCAGTAATCGTGAGTTCTTGTGTTGTTGAGACACATGTCGAGACGTGCTTCATTTAGGTCCCGAGGCCTTCAACTCTTATAAATTATCCACAATGCGTGACTGTTAATGCAAATTTTAAAATGCAAGTACTTTATTCTTTATCATTGTACCCTGCGCAGATTGCTATAAAGCTTTGTGGCTATCATCCAGTAGTTAAATGTACCTTACCTACTAGTACTTAGACGTACAATGTGTGCAGAATATGATGAGTTCAGTTCAGTTTTATCGTCTGTTTTCAGGATGGCAGGTCCGGTTCGAGAAAGAGTCACAGATGCCGACAGGCGCCATTTCGATTTTGTGCAAACCTTGCTCCGTATTTCCGATGAGCTGACAGAAGAGGAAACGGCAAACGTGAAGTTGTTCTGTCTGCATCTGATTCCTGAAGGCCAATCGGAACAACTGAAGCGGGCGGTGGACGTTTTTCAAAAGCTGATTAAACTGGACAAAATTGACCAGGAGAATCTCGACTTTCTCGAAGAGCTGTTGGAAAGAATCGGGCGTCAGGACCTGATTCGGGACGTTCTGAGACAGTTCCAGCCTCCTGAACGAGAGATTCCGGAAAATCCCGAACTGCAGCCGGGAACAAGTCAACAGGGAGCAGATGCAGAAGGTGAGTTACAAGCAAGAAAATTATGGATGAACCTCAAACAAAAACCTATTATCTGCCCGGCAGCCTTGTATCGTCATAGAAATACATTTCTATGGAATTTGGTCTAAATCCAACCACTTATAGAAATCATAAGAAGCAATCCTGTGGACTTGTTGTCAATTAACATTAACACTTTCATTGCTACTTAACATTCCAGGAAATGCAACGTCCAACACATACGTGGTCGTGAACGGCCAAGTGCGCATGATCCAGGAAACTCTAGATCGTCTTAGAAACCACATAGCAACGTTATCTGGCACCAGAAGGTCAATGGTCAAGTTCAGAGGTTACAAGAAGCACAAGAGCATCCTGGTGCACTTCTCCATACCGCGGGAGAACACGGTGGTGCTGAGGCACATGGCGGATCACTCCGACCCAAGACTTGTCTACATGGGCGTCAAGTCACTGCAGATCGACGCTGAAGTTCCAATCAAGGTCCAACAGGGGGCGCCGTTGTACGGTGAGTTGCATGCTTTTAGCTATAGTCTTCACAAACAATCAAATGTACTCTATCTGTGAATTTTAGACTTTTGCAGGTCTATCGAAGAATATGGATGTTATTTTGAGTTTATATTTTCTCATACAGAAGCACCATCAAAGACTATAGATATTTAAGAGATACAGAATATCTACTTGTGAAACATCAGAAGTCGATTTTATTCCAATACTTTCCCAGCATCTACCATATGGCTGAACCTGATAGTAGCTGCATGTTAGACATGTAAATAGATAGCATTATTTCTACTGTACTGGGACGAGCAGGTCGTGTACGTGACGCCATATCAAACCCTATGTTTCATGATATCATATATCTTTAACTTATGTGTTCCAGATATCAAGAGGCAACTGCCTGTTGATGACATCGAGGTTGGATGCAGTACACGGAACAAACACCAGAGGGCGCCCCAGGGCTGGACCCGCCTGTCTGCCCTGAACCTGTTCTCGGACGCCCTGCCGCTCCATCTGCAGGCAGCCGCGAGTCTGGAGTACCAGGGCTTCTCCTACAGCCTGGTCCGGGCTCTGGTGCAGAAGGACCGGCTCAGAGAACACCAGATGAGGCAGGCCATCCAGAACCTCAGGAACGCAGAGGTGGATTCCGACAAGCTCCGTCAGAAGGCAGAGGTGGATTCCAACACGATCATGACTTTGAGTTCCAAGCTCAACATCACAGAGAACAGGCTGAAGGAGGCTCTTGAGACAAACGATATTCTTGAAGAAAAGCTGCAGCATGCTCAAGAATACGCGGAGAAAGCCGCCAAGCAGGTGACATCCCACGTGACGGACTACAGGGGAGAGAAGCCGCCTGGAGGCTGGCCACAGGAGTACAGGGGAGAGAAGCCGCCTGGAGGCTGGTCGGCACAGGTCGAGAAGGCAGATTCAGCTACACAGACTCACCTAACTGAACCTGTTGGTACTACAGGGATACCTGGAGGTGTGGGTGACAAGGTTGGAGCAGACCCGACTGCAAAGGAAGAAGACGGGAAAACTCCAAGACAAGAATCTGGCAGTGGGAGCGATGGAAAAGAGGATGTTCTCGGTACAGAAGCACAAGAGCAAGAGCGACACACAGCGGGAATACAAAAAGCGGCACCTGGCTTTACTGGTGTGATTACTTTTGGTGGGTTTGGAAAGGAACCTGGAGAGTTACGGGACCCACGCGGTGTTGTGGTGTCGCCAAGCAACGAGATATTTGTGGCCGATGAACTTAACAGGCGAGTCCAAGTCCACAGCACAGAGGGGGTTTACCTGCGCCACTTCCCAACAGTTGTACCGGGTGCTGGAGATAAGGACATGGAGCCGCATGATGTCTGTATGGACGGTAATGGTACGCTGTGGGTAGTGGGGCGGGGAAAGACAGCTCACCATGTTGTACAGTACAGCACGGACGGGACCGCCATGGCGGGGTTTGACATGAAGAAGAGCATTTATTTCCGCGGCATTACAGTGGACATGCGCACTAACCACATCCTGGTGACTGATTGTGACCACGGTGAAGTTGATGTGTTCCGTCCGGACGGCTCCCTGGTGCGGACAGTCCGACATCACGAGGGTGAGATGACACACCCACGGTACGTCACTGTGGACGGGGACGGGAACATTCTTGTGTCGGACTGGAACAATTACAATTACTACGTGTATGACGAGTCCGGGAAGTTCCTGTTCCAGTTTGGAGGTTTGGGAAGTGGTGAAGGTCAGCTGAATAGGCCTGCAGGCATCTGTACAGACAGCTCGGGTCACATTCTCGTGGCAGACTATGGGAACGAGAGGATTCAGATCTTCACACGTCACGGCGAGTTTGCCCGTACCGTCCGAACTGGGTCTGGGTCTGGGCCGGAAGGCCTGGCTGTGGGACCGGAAGGGCAGCTGGTTATGACCAATTCTTTGAACGACATTGTGACTGTTTATCCAAGCTATTAGTCAAGCAGCACTTTGGAGTAAGAAGGCTTTTATTTTTTTTTTCAACACAAATGAATGAACTTTCCATTTTCTCAAACCAGTCCTTTTGCCTACTTTGTGAACGGGTGTATGGGGCGGGGAACGCTACAGGCTTCCAATGGCCTTTGACCTTTTGTTCATATCAGACAGACGGAAGGTCACGTGTTTTGAACATTTAAGTCCTCAGTTATCCTGAACAGATCAGAGAACATGTCGAAAAATTCAAATCCATCTTCAGAACGTTTAAAACGAATTATAACATTCCCTGGACGAGAGTTGTTTTTTTCCATTCCGACCAAATTAGATTTTTTATCAACGTCACTTGATCATGGATTGTTCACAATCTGACGATAAACGCTCAAAGACGCTCAAACCACTCAAAGCTTTCTTTCCGCTTGTTCAAAAGAATTTGATATATTCCATCCTTTAGGTACATTCAATTTAATTACATTCTAGGAGAAGATAACCCTTACATTGTACAAATATAAATGCACAAAATATGTTTAGGACTTCTAACTAATAGCATGAGTATTACGTTAAACTCTAAATGTTGATTTATCTTTATTAGTGTACCTTGGTTTATGTATTTGTACCCAATCTTTTATACTTCAATGTTCATTTTAATGTAATTGCTTATTTAATATCCATGCAACAGTTGGTTAATCTTTAAATGATATTTGTCTGGAACCCATCTTGACATGTCGGGTTGGTTACAGATTTAGTAAGTATTTTTTCATACTCAAGCCTTCAAGGGTCTTCCATCGCCATGGATTCCTTAATCGTTGAAAGGACGGATTGAAGATTAGGAAGATGGCAGCTTCGTCGCTGAGACTGTGGTGACGCCATGACTTATCCGATGATAACGAGTATCTAAACAGTCGTTTGTCGATGATGGGACAGGACACGTGATATGTTTTGCCGGTAACACCACCATGTATTATCAGCTCAACAATTAGATACAACATATAAGTCTCTGTACCATCTCTAAAGATCACACATTAACACGTCTTTGGTATCAGCGGTTGAATTTCCTGGGAGTTGAATCGAAATGGATACTTTACGATGTCGTATGCTGTTTTACACCAATAAAAGCTGTACTTTCTTTGCATGAAGTGATCATAGTTCTTTGTGGTTTTACTTATGATACTGAGTACCAACCATGATTTCAGTCCCTGTGTGACACCCGGCAATAATACGCGGCCAAATGAAAAGCATTGATAGACATAGAATATTTCACAAGGACTTCTAGCGGTACATGATGAAACTGAATGCTATCAAACTGAATGAACTGAATGATCTATAGAAATAAGCAACGAGATTCTGCAATACCATCGCGGACTGGGCTTCAAATAAGGACCAACGAGGTTCTCAAAGAAGGTATATATTAACTGTCTTATCTAATTCGTATTGTAACAAAGCGGTCTTGTCGTAACATTGTAGAACATCCTTGTGACGACAAAGTTTAACGAACAAATGGTCTGAATGTTGGTTCTGTTATAAACATAGTGCCGCCATTTAATCTCCAAGCAGATCTTGGAAAGAAATATTTGGGCCCCTAGTTAGTATATGTCGAGATGCAACTTGTACTACAGGGATAAGCTTTTCAATAGAATATAATTCACCTGTTTTACAAATCAATTATTAAGGCGACACCCATTCAGTATTAATGGAAACGCTAGCTTATTGTATCCCGAAATATTTCGTCACTAGCGGGTCAAACCTCGCTATGCAAATTGTCTAGATGTTGGATCTTGTTATAAACAAAGTACCACCATTTAATCACCAAGCAGATGTTGGGAGGAAAGTTTTCGGCCCCTAGTATATGTCGAGATGCAACTTGTACTACAGGGTTTTCAATATAACATAATTCACCTGTTTTACAAATCACATATGTACGGCGACGCCCATTCAGTATTAATGGAAACGCAAGCTTATTGTATACCGAACTATTTTCGTCACGAGCGGGTCAAACCTCGCTATGCAATCAGACTCCAGCGGTCGGGACCAAAGTCCAACGGATACAGAGTTCGCTACAAAGCTGCCACGTTCACTCGTATTTCAGTCAACAGACCGAAGACGCTTATTTCTGTAGCTACAGTGCCAGCAGTATCCGCTAGGTGCGTAGCTGCACCAGTCATCCCGACATTACCCAGCGGCCATGATCAAAGTCTAACGGGTACCGAGTTTGTTTCCCACTGCCTAGTATACTGCATTTTTGTAAGTGCCCAAACAGGAGACATCTGAGGGCCGGGAGTGAAGAATTAGTCTTGAAGAATCAGACCAAGACTGACACTGGCTACGCCTTAAGGAGTTTATCTTACCGTCACGTCACACAGGTGAGTTTTTAACCTGCTTCACTACAGGTGAGAAACGTTTGACGTGGCACTTCAGCCAGGCGGCAATTTTAGGTCAACGACTTTGAAAATTAAAAAAAAAATTCTTTCACCCTGAGACTTTTGCTTCTTGCTCTATATGTGGTACAACCTTGGATAAAAGGAATTCAGAGAAAGTTTACGGAATTCGTTAATGTATAATATATAGCCTGATGGTGAGTCTGAAAGAAAGGGACCACATAAGTGTCTACTTAACTCACTTTGAATGGGAACATCTGTAGGATAATTTTTCATTACAATTCTATGGTATTCACAGTTGCTCTTTAGAAGTCTCATGTTACTGTCAGTAGGATAATGATCATGTAAGTGTCTCATTGTGGCAAGGACCTATCAGCGTTCTGATCTCTGTCGCTCCCCTCGGCACGTCCGCGTGACGTGTTAATGATTGATGGACAAGACAAACTCTCAGGAGTGGTCTGAGCTGACGTCACGATGAGGGCCAAGCAGTGGGAGATGTAAACAATTTAATCAAACCGAGTCCAAGCTAGGCTTAGAGTGGATTCAATGGTGTTAATGTTGGTACTTGAACATGACTTTTTAATGATCAATTATTTTTAAACAAATTTACACAGGCGTCGGTGAGATTATAATAACCATATATATGTCTTATATATTTAAAGAGATAGATTGGTGGGCGTGTAAAACTACTAGTGGGACCAGTAATTTTACACCTGAAGTTTAGATGCTATCTATGTGCGATGAACATTATATATTATTTGTGGCGAGCACTTATCAGTGTCATAATCTCCGCCCCGCCCCTCGGCACGTCCGCGTGACGTGTTAATGATTGATGGACAGAACAAATTTAAACTCCCCCAAGAGTGGTTGAGCTGACGTCACAATGTGGGCAAGGCGCAGAGATTCGCAACTACAGTACAAGTTCCAGCTGGGCTGGGTGTGGATTGAATGTTGCTTTAACCGTCAGTTGCCATGAGTTCACGTATGAGCTGGCTCACGAGGGGAACTGACCGCAAATTAAATCGAATCTAATTCGTAAATAAGTGTCCAGACCATAGTTGACACATTTCTGTACGTGTTTTGTTTATAAATGTCTGTGGGCTATCAAACTTACATGTAGCTTTCGATGCGTCACACAGCGAATGCGCATTTTGAAATTTGAATTACCTTATTCATAGCCCTATGCCTTGTGTTGATTATCATGATTATCATTCTATAGTGATGTAAGTTTTACATAGAAATACTACTACGTACAACGTGTGCAGAACTGGATCACTTCAGTGACATTTTATCGTCTGTTTTCAGGATGGCAGGTCCGGTCCGAGAAAGAGTGACAGATGCCGACAGGCGCCATTTTGAATTTGTCCAAACTTTGCTCCGTATTTCCAAAGAGCTCACAGAAGAGGAAACGGCAACCATGAAGTTGTTCTGCCTGCATCTGATCCCTAAAGGTCAGAGGGCACAACTCAAGCGGATAGTGGATGTTTTCCACAAGTTGATGGAACTCGACAAAATTGACCAGGAAAACTTGGAATTTATTGAAGAGATCTTGGAGAGGATCGGGCGACAGGACCTGATTCGGGACGTTCTGCGGCAGTTCCAGCCTCCTGACCGAGAGATTCCGGAAAATACCGAACTGAATCTGGAAAACCACGAACTTAAACCGGAAAACCCCGAACTGCAGCCGGAAAACCCCGAGCTGCAGCCGGAAAACCCCGAGCACCAGCCGGGAACAAGTCTGTTAGGGACGACAGCAGAAGGTGAGTCACATGTGGTGGATTTTAAGCCTCACACAACACTGTCCGTAAAACTTGCCATACATCTCGTCCTGAAGTACTTTTAAACACTATTTACGCTTGGGGAGGGCCTAAACTTCCCGCGTCAACTTTGAGACTAGGAAACATTTCTTAAACTTTTGTTGGCAACAATTTCAGGATAATAGATATTATTTTTTCCAATTTTTTCGTGTTGCCATGGCAACGGGTTTCTAACAACCATATTTTACAACAATCACTAATTCTGGTTAAAGCCATGAGGTTTCTTAGTTTTCTTGCTTATATAATTTAATATGACATTCATAAATAAATATTTGTAATCTATGCTAATGTGTTAACGCAATCTGTCATAATCCGAAACGGTGAAAATGACACATGGTTTTAATCAAGTTGTTGTCACTCGACTATCATTATTACTTTGTACAAAAAACTTCAAAGGAACGTTTTCAATCTTCTTTATGGCATTTGGTTATTATATGTGAAATAAAATGTAATTACAGAATCTAAGGTTGCAGATCTAAGATTCAGGATTTCAAAGAAGAGCAAAAATACCTTTGACGTCATTTCTTGACCTCATTTTTACACCATTGCGGCTGCATTTGACAACAGAAGTCTATAATGTCTTTTAAACACCGTTTCTTTTGTTACAGTTTTGTTTAGTACAGTATTAAGAGAAATCCTTATTTACACAGTTTTAGTTAATGGAATCACATATGTAACGCCATTCTTACGTCATATTACGTCATAATGGTACCAAGAGCATACGCGTTATACATTACTCCCTGCAATTTAGTGATCGTACATTAAACAGTTTTGAAACTATGATTCTGGTTGAACTAACACCCCCCCCCCCCCACCCCAGGGTTAAAAGAAAAACCCAGGCTAGATAGTGTGAAGTTATTATCTAAGTTAGGATCATAAACGTATTAAGGTAAACTTTAATTTACCTTCCATCAATAAGATAATTTGGCGTACATCACATCCAAAAATATGCAGTCAAATAGTGTAACAATACATGGTTTACATAACTGGGCCGTTTTGTTTCGAATTACAATTTTAACATAGTGCCTTTATCTTGTGTCTCACAATAAGCTGCACTTTAGCCCTTGTCTAAAATTTTGCAGCTTTCAGTGTGTCGTGAGATAAATTGAATCATCTCATCTCCTTACGGCCCTTTTGTATTCGCGTTTGTTTCAGGTGACGTGCGGGGATATTTTGACGATGTTATCGAGGAAATCAGCCACAAGTGGGACGACCTGGCCTGGAAGCTGGGATTTCAGGATAACGAAATCAAAGTAATCCGAGACTTGGAGCGTGACCATGACCACAGGTGCAGGGAAATGCTGACCAGGTGGAGAAACAGGGAGGGGAGTAAAGCAACTCTACAGGTCCTACAGCAGGCCTTAGAGAAAATTGGTGAAACTCGGACAGCAGAGAGCCTAGAGGGTTTGTATCATCGTTCAAATGTTCAAATTTACCACGATCTACCCTTTATCTAGAAGTTTTGTAAAAAATTATAAGCGTCAAGATTTTTCCTCTCCGTTCAACTAGAAACTATTAGAAACCTTTCTAAATAGTTTGTGAAATAGAACAAGCATCTTAATGTCATATTCTATTCGCAGGAACTACAACCTCCAACACCTACGTTGTCGTTCACGGCACAGTGCGCATGATCCAGGAAACTCTAGATCATCTTAAAAACTGCCTGGCAACGTTAATTGGCACCAGGAGGTCACAGGTCAAGTTCAGAGGTTACAAGAAGCACAAGAGCATCCTGGTGCACTTCTCCATACCGCGGGAGAACACGGAGGTGCTGAGGCATATGGCGGATCACTCCGACCCGAGACTTGTCTACATGGGCGTCAAGTCTCTGCAGATCGATGCTGAATTACCCATCCAAATCACACAGGGGGCGCCTGTGTACGGTGAGTTGACTTTGTGTTTGTCTTCATATGCATGCAGTTTTAATTATCATAGACTTAGTTGGTATTTTTCCATTTTTATATTCATAAGGTCTAAATTCAGGTGCATTCAGTTTATGTAGTGAGTTGCTTTATTTCGGCAATTTGAAAAATTTTAGAGAAGAGGAAATAGGTTGTCGACGCTGTCAACGTCACCTTTCGAAGGTACTTTACAATAGATTGTCCCTAGCTGTCGTTCTTTGTACAGATAATGCTCTTTGCACTAGAAATGCACTTTCTATAAATAAGAATCATCTACACTACTTATCTGTTGATTTGGGAAGTTCCTTTTACTAAATGAATTTCAGATCTTAAGAGACAACTGCCTGTTGATGACATTGAGGTGGGATGCAGTACCCGGACCAAACACCAGAGGGAGCCGCGGAGCTGGACCCGACTGTCTGCCCTGAACCTGTTCTCGGACGCCCTGCCGCTCCATCTGCAGGCAGCCGCGAGTCTGGAGTACCAGGGCTTCTCCTACAGCCTGGTCCGGGCTCTGGTGCAGAAGGACCGGCTCAGAGAACACCAGATGAGGCAGGCCATCCAGAACCTCAGGAACGCAGAGGTGGATTCCAACACACTCCGTCAGAAGGCAGAGGTGGATTCCAACACGATCATGACTTTGCGCTCCAAGCTCAACATCACAGAAAACAGGCTGAAGGAGGCTCTTGAGACAAATAAAATTCTTGAAGAAAAGCTGCAGCAGGCTCAAGATTACGCGGAGAAAGCCGCCAAGCAAGTTACATCCTACGTGAAGGAGTACAGGGGAGAGAAGCCACCTGGAGGCTGGCCACAGGAGTACAGGGGAGAGAAGCCGCCTGGAGGCTGGTCGGCACAGGTGGAGAAGACAGATGCAGCTACACAGACAAACCTAGCGGCTTCTGTTGGTACTGCAGAGATACCTGGAACTGTGGGTGACAAGGTTGGAGCAGACCCGACTGTAAAGGAAGAAGACGGGAAAACTCCAAGACAAGACTCTGGCAGTGGGAACAATGAAAAAGAGGATGTTCTCGGTACAGAAGCACCCGAGCAAGAGCGACACACAGCGGGGACAGAAGGAGCGGCATCTGGCTCAACTGGGGACTTGAAACAGCCCGTGATCACTTTTGGTGGGAAAGGATCAGAACCTGGAAAGTTTTATTATCCGCGCGGTGTTGTGGTGTCGCCTAGCAACGAGATATTTGTGGCTGATAAGGACAACAGGCGAGTCCAAGTCCACAGCACAGAGGGGGTTTACCTGCGCCACTTCCCAACAGCTGTACCGGGTACAGGGGATATAGTCATGGGGCCGCATGATGTTTGTATGGACGGTAACGGCACGCTGTGGGTAGTGGGAGAAGGTGGATCAGCTGATCATGTTGTACAGTACAGCACGGACGGGACCGCCATGGCGCGGTTTGACTTGGAGAAGGACCGTTATGACCGGGGTATTACAGTGGACATGCGCAATAACCACATCCTAGTGACTGATCCACTCCCAGGTGCAGTTCTTGTGTTCCGTCCGAACGGCTCCCTGGTGCGGACAGTCCGGCATCCACGGGGTGGGGAGATGACACACCCACAGTACGTCACTGTGGACGGGGAAGGGAACATTCTTGTGTCGGACTGGAACAATAACTATGTCTACGTGTATGACGAGTCCCGGAAGTTCCTGTTCCAGTTCGGAGGTGAGGGAAGTGGTGAAGGTCAGCTGGCTAGTCCTAACGGCATCTGTACAGACAGCTCTGGGCACATCCTCGTGGTTGACTTTAGGAGCAGGAGGGTTCAGATCTTCACACGTCACGGCGAGTTTGTCCGGACCGTCCGTACTGAGTTTCGGCCGGAAGGCCTGGCTGTGGGACCGGAAGGGCAGCTGGTTGTGACCAATTATTTGGACCATGTTATGACTGTATATCCCAACTTTTAGTCAGGCAGCACTATGGAGAAGAGTTTTTTTTTTTATCTTACCATATTCTCAAACCAGTCCTTTTGACTACTTTGTGAACGGGTGGATGGGGAGGGGAACGCTACAGGCTTCCAACGGCCTTTGACCTTTTGTTCATATGAGACAGACGGAAGGTCACGTGTTTTGAACTTTTAAGCCCTCAGTTATCCTGAACAGATCAGAGAACATGTCAAAAAATTCAAATCCATCTTCATAACGTTTAGAACGAATTATAACATTCCCTGGACGAGAGTTGTTTTTTCCATTCCGCCCAAATTAGATTTTTGATCAGCGTCACGTGATCATAGATTGTTCACAATCTGACGATAAACGCTCAAAGCCGCTCAAACCACTCAAAGCTTTCTTTCTGCTTGTTCAAAAGAATTTGATATATTCCATCCTTTAGATAAATTCAATTTGAACACATTCTAGGAGAAGATAACCCTTACATTGTAAAAATATAGATAAATACACAAAGAAATGTTAAGGACGTCTTACTAATAGTAGGCGTCATACGTTAAACTCTAAATGTTGATTTATATTCATGTGTGTACCTTGGTTTATGCATTTGTACTTAATTTTGTAATGTACTTCCATGCTCATAATACATTTTAATATAATTTAATGCTTTAATGCATTTTGATGTTTATCTAACATCCATGCAACAGTTGATGAATCTTTAAATGATGATTGTCTGGAGCCCATCTTGACATGTCGGGTTGGTTACAGATTTAGCAGGAGCAGACGAAGATACTAACAGAAAAAGGAATTGATTAATTAATGATTTGTAAATAGCTTTTCATACCCAAGCCTTCAAGGGTTTTCCATCGCCATGGATTCCTTAAACGTTAAAAAGACGGATTGGAGATTAGGAAGATGGCGGCTTCGTCGCAGACTGTGTTGACGTCATGATGAAGCCGATGATAACGAGTATCCAAACAGCAGTTTACCGATGGCGGTACAGGATACGTGATATGTTTTACCGGTAACATCATCATGTATTATCAGCTGAACACTTAGATACAACATATAAGTCTCTGCACCATCTCTAAAGATCACACATTAACACGTCTTTGGTATCAGCGGTTAAATTTCTTGGGAATTGAATTGAAATGGATACTTTACGATGTTGTATTTAGTTGTTTTTTTTACCAATAAAAGCTATGAAATGATCACAGTTCTTTGTGGTCTTATAATACTGAGTACCAACCTTGATTTCGGTCCCTGTGTAACACCCGACAAAAAGGCGCGGCCAAATGAAAAGCATTGATAGACATAGAATATCTCACAAGGACTTCTAGCGGTACATGATGAAACTGAATGCTATTAAACTGAATGAACTGAATGTTCTATAGAAATAAACAACGAGATTCTGCATAACCATCGCGGACTGGGCTTCAAATAAGGACCAAAGAGGTTCTTCAAAGAAGGTACATATCAACTGCCTTATCTAATTCGTGTGGGAACAAAGCGGCCTTGTCGTAACATTGTAGAACATCCTTGTGACGACAAATGTAACGAACAAATTGTCTGAATGTTGTTTCTTGTTATAAATAAAGTGCCGCCATTTAATCTTCCAGCAGATGTTGGAAATAAATATTTGGGCCCCTAGTATATGTCGAGGTGCAACTTGTACTAAGGAATTAGCTTTTCAATAGAACATAATTCACCTGTTTTACAAGTCACATATAACGGCGACGCCCAATCAGTATTAATAGGAACCCTAGCTTATTGTATCCCGAAATATTTCGTCACTAGCGGGTCAAACCTCGCTATGCAATCAGACTCCAGCGGTCGGGACCAAAGTCCAGCGGATACAGAGTTCACTACAAACCTGCCACGTTCACTCGTATTTCAGTCAACAGACCGGAGACGCTTATTCCTGTAGCTACAGTGCCAGCAATATCCGCTAGGCGCGTAGCTGCACCAGCCATCCCGACATCACCCAGTGGCCATGGTCAAAGTCTAACGGGTACCGAGTGTGTTACCCTACTGCCACGTTTACTGGTATATCAGTCCCCAGACAGGAGACATCTAAGAAAGTTTGTCTTGAAGAATCAGACTGACGCTGGTTACACCTTAAGGAGTTTGTCTTACCGTCACGTCACACAGGTGAGTTTTTAAACCTGCTTTACTACAGGTGAGAAACGTTTGACGTGGCAAATCAGTCAGGCGGCCATTTCAGGTCAACGACCTGAGAATACTTTTCCTTTATTTTGAGACTTTCGTTCCTCTTTATGTTGTGGACGTTTGGATAAAGAGAATTTAGAGAAATTTTAAGGAATTCATTTATTTACAAAGCCTGATGGTGAACCTGACACAAGGGACCACATAAAAGTCTTCTAAGCTACTTTGAATGGGTAGGCGGGTATGATATTTTGAATTACAATTTTATCTTGTTCACAGTTGTACTTTAGATATCTTAATCATGATAATGTTAATAGGATAATGATAATGTGAGTGTATCATTGTGGCAAGTACCTATCAGTGTCCTGATCTATAATCCCGCCCCTCGGCACGTCCGCGTGACGTGTTAATGATTGTTGGACAGAACAAAATCTCAGGAGTGGTCTGAGCTGACGTCACGGTGAGGGCCAAGCACTGGGAGGTGTAAACAATTATAGAACGAGTGCAAATTAGGCTTAGCGAAGATTCAACGGTGCTTACTCCACGGATGTTAACGTTGGTACTTAAAAAGGAGTATTGTTAAAGGTTAATGTTCAAAGAAACTTAAACCCAGCGTCGGTGATAGTATGATAGCCACATATATTGGTTTACCGGTTTACCGAGATACCTTTAGCTCATATATATGCCTTCTATGTTTGCAGAATTAGATGACTGGGTGTGTCAAACAGTAGTTTTACACCTTCAGTTTCAATAATCTATGTTCTATGAACATATTACTAATAGTATGTTATTTGCACAAAGACCTATCAGTGTCCTGATCTCTGCCCCGCCCCTCGGCACGTCCGCGTGACGTGTTAATGATTGTTGGACAGAACAAACTCTCAGGAGTGGTCTGAGCTGACGTCACGGGAGGGCAAAGTACTCGGGAGATTTACAAACAACTTCAGTACAAGTTCCAACTGCGCTTAGTCTTAGGTCACATTTCCAAACCGGGCCCCGGCAGAGATGTCTGCGGAAACGCAAAGTAAAAGTGTTTACCAAGGAATATACACAAATTATGCCAATGACTAATATTGTTTACGTTTTGTGTGTTTTATTGCCTTTTATATCACATTTTTCGTTTCCGAAAGCTGCCCGGCCGGGCCCCGGGTTGGGAATTGTGACCCAGGCATTAGTGTGCACTGAATGGTGCTCAGTCCCCAGATGTTATAAAAATTAACGGTGGTAGTTTAATATGATTACAGTGAAATTTTTTCTTGTCAGATTATCAGAAAGAACACAGTATCAACTCAGTAAGCTGTAACAAGGTTTGAACTGCTCATGCGCACGGCCAAGGGAGAAGGCCCCTGATTTGTAGTTCTTGTTTCTTCAGACACATGTCAAGACGTGTTTTCGTCATGTCTCCGGGCCTTCAACTTAGAGGGATTGTCCACAATGCATCGACCAAATGCATCACATTTCAAAATGCAGAAATTAATTTATTCTTTAACCTTGTACCCTGCATAAATTGCTATATGTATGTGGCTACCATCTTGTAGCTATATGTACGTCGTACCCTTTTAGACGTACAACGTGTGCAGAGTAAGATCGGCCCAGTGACGTTTTATCGTCTGTTTTCAGGATGGCAGGTCCGGTCCGAGAACGAGTCACTGCTGCCGACAGGCGCCATTTTGATTTTATGGAAACTTTGCTCCGTATTTCCGATGAACTCACAGAAGAGGAAACACAAAACGTGAAGCTGTTCTGCCGACACCTGATCCCCAGAGGCCATGCGGAACAACTCAGACGGGCGGTGGACGTTTTCAACAAACTGATAGACCTGGACAAGATCGACCAGGAGAATCTCGACTTTATTGAAGAGATCTTAGAAAGAATCGGACGACAGGACCTGATTCGGGACGTTCTGCGGCGGTTCCAGCCGCCTGACCGAGAGATTCCAGAGAATCCCGAACTGCAGCCGGGGACAAGTCAGCATGGCCAGGGAGCAAATGCAGAAGGTAAGTATCAACTAACATGCAAGAAAATTGTGGATAAGCCTCAAACAAACAAAAATTCAATATTTGTACAACTTGCTCAGCACCTTGTCTAGAAAGACATTTTAAGGAATTTGCTTAAATCCAACTAGTAATAAAAATCGACAGAGACAATTTTGCGGACTTATGTTAAATTGACATAAGCATATGTATACTTGATGATTGCAGGAAATGCGACCTCCAACGCCTATGTTGTCGTTCACGGCCAAGTGCGCATGATCCAGGAAACTCTAGATCGTCTTAGAAACAACATAGCAAGGTTATCTGGCACTAGAAGGTCACAGGTCAAGTACAGAGGTCACAAGAAGCACAAGAGCATCCTGGTGCACTTCTCCATACCGCGGGAGAACACGGCGGTGCTAAGGCACATGGCGGATCACTCCGACCCGAGACTTGTCTACATGGGCGTCAAGTCACTGCAGATCGATGCTGAGGTACCCATCCAAATCACACAGGGGGCGCCTGTGTTTGGTGAGTTGACCTTTTTTTCTCTTCATATGCACTCATTTGTCATTTCAGGGCTAAGGTCTGTGAACTATATGGCTACTGAATCAGATATAACAGCGTTGAATTGGTATCCATCTTCATATGCACCAAATGTTTGAATTGCAGACTATCGAAGCAACTATAGATGTCAAAGAAAACAAAATGCCTTAATGTGTCAAATCAGCCAATTCGTAACAGTGCTTTCGGAAAATCTACCATGGCCACATGACTGAAATTGCTAACACGTCTACGAGACAAATAGACAGAGATGTGGACCTCATCTACACTTTGATAATAAGGACATGATGATGTACGAGATGTCATACTAGTCCATATGTTTCATGGTGTCATATATCTTTCACTAATGTGTTCCAGATGTCAAGAGGCAACTGCCTGTTGATGACATCGAGGTGGGATGCAGTACCCAGAACAAACACCAGAGGGCGGCCCAGATCTGGACCCGCCTGTCTGCCCTGAACCTGTTCTCGGACGCCCTGCCGCTCCATCTGCAGGCAGCCGCGAGTCTGGAGTACCAGGGCTTCTCCTACAGCCTGGTCCGGGCTCTGGTGCAGAAGGACCGGCTCAGAGAACACCAGATGAGGCAGGCCATCCAGAACCTCAGGAACGCAGAGGTGGATTCCAACACGCTCCGTCAGAAGGCAGAGGTGGATTCCAACACGCTCCGTCAGAAGGCAGAGGTGGATTCCAACACGCTCCGTCAGAAGGCAGAGGTGGATTCCAACACGCTCCGTCAGAAGGCAGAGGTGGATTCCAACACGCTCCGTCAGAAGGCAGAGGTGGATTCCAAAACGCTCCGTCAGAAGGCAGAAATGGATTCCACCACGATCATGACTTTGCGCTCCAAGCTCAACATCACAGAGGACTTTGCGCTCCAAGCTCAACATCACAGAGAACAGGCTGAAGGAGGCTCTTGAGACGATCTCAGTTCTTGAAGAAAAGCTGCAGCAGGCTCAAGAATACGCAGAGAAAGCCGCCAAGCAGGTAACATCGCACAGGACAGAGTACAGGGGAGAGAAGCCGCCTGGAGGTTGGCCACAGGGGTACAGGGGAGAGAAGCCGCCTGGAGGCTGGCCACAGGAGTACAGGGGAGAGAAGCCGCCTGGAGGCTGGCCGGCACAGGTGGAGAATGCAGATGCAGCTACACAGACACACCTAACGGACCCTGTTGGTACTACAGGAATACCTGGAGGTGTGGGTGACAAGCTTGGAGCAGACCCGACTGTAAAGGAAGAAGACGGGAAAACTCCAAGACAAGACTCTGGCAGTGGGAGCAATGAAAAAGAGGATGTTCTCGGTACAGAAGCACCCGAGCAAGAGCGCCACACAGCGGGGACAGAAGGAGCGGCACCTGGCTCTACTGGGGACAAGAAACAGGGTGAGATCACTTTTGGTGGGGAAGGATCAGAACCTGGAAAGTTTCGGCTCCCACGTGGTGTTGTCGTGTCGCCTAGCAACGAGATATTTGTGACTGATATGGGCAACAGGCGAGTCCAAGTCCACAGCACAGAGGGGGTTTACCTGCGCCACTTCCCAGCAGTTGTACCGGGTATAGGGGATAATACGATACAGCCACGTGATGTTTGTATGGACGGTAACGGCACGCTGTGGGTAGTGGGGCATGAAGTGATAGCTGATCATGTTGTACAGTACAGCACGGACGGGACCGCCATGGCGGGGTTTGACTTGAAGAAGATCGATTATGACCGCGGCATTGCAGTAGACATGCGCACTAACCACATCCTGGTGACTGATCCAGACCAAGGTGAAGTTCAGGTGTTCCGTCCGGACGGCTCCCTGGTGCGGACAGTCCGGCATCCACGGGGTGAGATGAGACACCCACGGTACGTCACTGTAGACGGGGAAGGGAACATTCTTGTGTCGGACTGGGGCACTCACTGTGTCTACGTGTATGACGAGTCCGGGAAGTTCCTGTTCCAGTTCGGAGGTCGGGGAAGTAGTGAAGGTCAGCTGACGTATCCCGGCGGCATCTGTACAGACAGCTCGGGGCACATCCTCGTGGCGGACTCTGGGAACGAGAGGGTTCAGATCTTCACACGTCACGGCGAGTTTGTCCGGACCGTCCGTACTGGGTCTGATCCGGAAAGCCTGGCTGTGGGACCGGAAGGGCAGCTGGTTGTCATCAATTCTTTTAACTGTACTGTGACTGTATATCCCAACTATTAGTCATACTGCACTTTGGAGAAGGCTTTTATTTTGTTTCTTGGTCTCTACTGCACACGCTCTGTACAGCCCCTGGACGAAGAGTGCCTTTTTTCCATTCCACCCAAATTAGATTTTTGATCAACGTCACTTGATCATGGATTGTTCACAATCTGACGATAAACGCTCAAAGCCGTTCGGCTTTCTTTCCGCTTGTTGAAAGGAATTTTATATATTCCATTCTTTATCTAATTTAAATACATTCTAGGAGAAGATAACCCTTACATTGCACAAATATAGGTAAATACATTTTAAAAATGTTAAGGACTTTTAACTAATAGTAGGAAATAGGAATCATACTTAAAAATCTAAATGTTGATTCATCGTTATGTGTGTACCTTGATTTATGCATTTGAAGCCATTGTTTTATGTCCTTCAATGCTCATAATACCTTTTAATGTAATTGCTCATGCAACATCCATGCAACAGTCGGTTAATCTTTAAATGATGATTGTCTTGAACCCATCTTGACGTGTCGAGTTGGTTACAGATTTAGCAGCAGCAGACGAATACACTAACAGAAAAAGGATTGATTAATGGATGATTTGTAAATAGCTTTTCATACTCAAGCCTTCAAGGGTCTTCCATCGCCATGGATTCCTTAAACGTTTAAAAGACGGATTGAAGATAAGGAAGGTGGCAGCTTCGTCGCTGAGACTGTGGTGACGTCATGACTTAGCCGATGATAACGAGTATCTAAACAGCAGTTTGTCATTGATGGCGGTACAGGATACGTGATATGTTTCACCTGTAACATCATCATGTATTATCAGCTGAACAATTACATACAACATATAAGTCTCGGCACCATCTCTAAAGATCACACATTAACGCGTCTTTGCTATCAGCGGTTGAATTTTTCGGAATTGAATTGAAATGGATACTTTACGATGCCGTATTCAGTTTTACACCAATAAAAGCTCTGCTTTCTTTGCATAAATGATCATAGTCCTTTGTGGTGGACTACGGACATGCATCAGGACACCTCAGCACAGCAGTTGTGTTGGATCTTTCATACCCTAGTGTGCCTCATGCCTCAAGGTAACATATACAGACATCGATGCCTGTCCGCCATGACAGTCAGACCAAAACAGAACACACCTTCTTTGTCTTCTTTACCTTCTTTCCACTAAGACAATTTTACCCACGTCTCTCTGAGGTCGTTACATTCCTTACCATAACCGTAGCCACTCAGTACAGCATGATACCTAACGTCCTAAAGCTCACAAGGCCTATCCAACGATACATGGCTGATATGCGGGAGCTAACAACAGTTTCAATAGAAAGGAATGTGCTTTTTTTGAGCGTTGCAGGGATGGCTACTGACTCCTCTGTGTGTTTCCAGCACGGCCATAGCGTACAGAGGCCAAGTTTATTTTACTCCCGTCGGCCTTTGCGCCAGTAATCTACCTGACAGGAACACGGAAGTACTGCAGCAACTGAAGCGCGTCGCGCGGACTATAGTTAGCCGTACTACGAGTCTTTTCAAATAGATCAACGCGCTTAGAGTACGGTTATGGGGAGTCCTCTGTCAATGGACCGAGAACACAGTTAAGCGTACAAACAGATTTATGCTAAAAAAACTTGCGGCTTGCACGTTGCACCTTAAGGCGTCCTTCGTACTATTCTTCACACAGGTGAGATCTCACACCTGCTTTACTTTACGGTAACTTGGCATGTCAGCAAGGAGGTCGTTTTAGGTCAAAGTCTCAAAAGCCTGTATGTTATCTTTAGACCTTAATCCTTATGTGTATAAGAACAATTGATATCTTGTATCAAAAGAAAACATAGGAAAATTCAAGAAGTTCTCATTATATTGGAAGGTGAACAGGTATCTGATATTCTTAAACATGGATATATTCTTAGCCAAACTCTCCGTTAAGGGATAGACCGGTCGGTAGGTATGCACAGTTACCTTTTTAATATTCTTCTTAATGTGAACAAGAAGTTAAACATGTAAATATGTTCTTGGTGGCACTGAGGGCCTCTGGGCGCCATAAACAATGACTCCACCCCTCGCCAGGCCTTTGTGACTTGTCACCGGTGCTGAACAGAGCAAACATCACGAAGCCTGTGAGCTAATAATGGCGACATATTTGTCTTTGGTGCTACACTTGGCATGTTAAACTGCAGTTTTACGCCTGCAATTTGAATAGTATAATTCATAATAAAAATTAAGATGATATCGATGAACCTGTTAGTATTATGTTATTTGTGACAAGGACATCAGTGTCCTGATCTCTGCCCCACCCCTCGGCACGTCCGCGTGACGTGTTAATGATTGTTGGGCAAAACAAACTCTCCGGAGTCGGTGTGTTGACGTCATGGGGAGGGCCAATCAATGGAAAAATAAACAATTACACCACGGGTACAAATTAGCCTTAGTGATGAATAAACGGTGCTTACTCCACAGATGCTTACGTTGGTACTAAAATGAATTCTTATAATTAATAATTTATAACAATCTTAAACTTAAACCCAGCGTTGGCGAGATGCTTTATATGTTTGAAGACATAGATGGGTTCGCATGTCAAACATTTTACAGCTGCAGTTAAATAGTCTATGTTCTATGAGTAAAAATGTTATTTGTGGTGAGGGATTGCCATGATCTCTGTCCGCGTGACGTGTTAATGATTGATGGACAAAACAAACTCTCCGGAGTGGTCTGAGCTGACGTCACGAGAGGTCAAGGTACTCGGGAGATTTACAAACAAAAGCTCAGAAAATTCCCCTAGACTAGACCGTCAGACGATGACCTCTGACCTGCTTCACCTTGCTCCAGAATAATAATAGTCAGCGTGCTCCTACTATACTACTCATATTGCCCACAATGCATCTCACTGTGAATACATATTTGGAAATTAACTGAAATGCAGAAAAAGTTCTTAGTCTTTGACCTATTGCTCTGCATAAGTCAGAAAAAAATCAGTGTGTCTACAAGACGCACAATGTGTGCAGAATACTCTCAGTCCAGTGACATTTTATCGTCTTTTTACAGGTGTCTGGAATAGGATATGTTCAGTGACAGTGACGTTTCGTCTGTATTCAGGATGGCAGGTCCGGTCCGAGTAAGTAGAGTCACAGCTGCCGACAGGCGCCATTTTGATTTTGTCCAAACTTTGCTCCGTATTTCCAAAGAGCTCACAGAAGAGGAAACGGCAACCATGAAGTTGTTCTGCCTGCATCTGATCCCTAAAGGTCAGAGGGCACAACTCAAGCGGATAGTGGATGTATTTCACAAGCTGATGGAACTGGACAAAATTGACCAGGAAAACTTGGAATTCATAGAAGAGATCTTGGAAAGAATCGGACGACAGGACCTGATTCGGGACGTTCTGCGGCGGTTCCAGCCTCCTGACCGAGAGATTCCGGAAAATCCAGAACTCCAGCCTGAAAACCCCGAGTTTCAGCCGGAAAACCCCGAACTGCAGCCGGAAAATCCCGAGTTTCAGCCGGAAAACCCCGAACTGCAGCCGGAAAATCCCGAGTTTCAGCCGGAAAACCCCGAACTGCAGCCGGAAAACCCCGAAAACCAGCCGGAAACCCCCGAACTCCAGCCGGGAGCAAGTCTGTTAGGGACGACAGCAGAAGGTGAGTCACATGTGGTGGATTTTAAGCCCCACACAACACTGTCTGTACAACTGGCCATACATCTCGTCCTGAAGTACTTTTTCAACACTATTTACGCTTGGGGAGGGCTTAAACTCCCCGCGTCAACTTTGAGGCTAGAAAACTTTTCTTAAACTTTTATTGTGAACAATTTTAGGATAATAGATAGTATTTTTTTCCATTTTTCGTGTTGCCATGGCAACGGGTTTCTGACAATCATATTATACAAGAATCACAAATTCTGGTTAAAGCCACGAGGTTTCTAAGTTTTCTTGCTAATATAATCTAATATAACATTCATAATTGAATATTCGTAATTCATACTAGTGTGATAACGTAATCTGTCACAATCCCAAACGGTGAAAAATGACACAAGGTTTTAATCAAGTCGTTGTCACTCGACTATCATTATTAATTTGTACAAAAGCTTCAAAGGAACGTTTTCAGTCTTCTTTATGGTATTTGCTTGATATATGTGGAATAGAATGTATTTACAGAATCTAAGGTTGCAGATCTAAGATTCAGGATTTCAAAGGAGACCAAAAATACCTATGACTTATGATTTATTTTTACACCATTGCGGTTGCATTTGACAACACAAGTCTATAATAAGTCTATTGGACAACATTTCTCTCGTTACATTTTTGTTTAATACAGTACTAAGTCTAAGAGAAATCAATCCTTATTTACACAGTTTTAGTTAATGAAAACACATATATGACGTCATGTAGTGCAACAATACATGGTTTACATATCCGGGCGATTTTATATTGTGTTGTACAATAAGCTGCACTTTAGCCCTTGTCTAAAATTTTGCAGCTTTTAGTGCGTCGTGTGATAAACCGAATCATCTCATCTCCTTACGAATGACTTTGGCCCTTTTGTATTCGTGTTTGTTTCAGGTGACGTGCAGGGATATTTTGACGATGTCATCGAAGAAGTCAGCTACAAGTGGGACGACCTGGCCTGGAAGCTGGGATTTCATGATAACGAAATCAAAGTAATCCGAGACTTGGAGCGTGACCATGACCACAGGTGCAGGGAAATGCTGACCAGGTGGGGAAACAGGGAGGGAAGGGGAGCAACTCTACAGGTGCTGATCCAAGCCCTAAAGAACATTGGTGAAACTCGGACAGCAGAGAGCCTAGAAGGTTTGTATTATCGTCGCTTTGTAAGAAATATCACCATCACGATCTAGCAGTTCTATAGCAAATTAAAAGGATTAGGCTATTAATATATTACTCTCAACCCAGTTAGAAACGCTTAGAAACCTTTTGATTTTTTTTTAAACAACACAAACTTATTATTGATTATTGTTTGCAGGACCTACAACCTCCAACACCTACGTGGTTGTGCACGGCACAGTGCGCATGATCCAGGAAACTCTAGATCACCTTAAAAACTGCCTGGCAGCGTTAATTGGCACGAGAAGGTCACAGGTCAAGTTCAGAGGTTACAAGAAGCACAAGAGCATCCTGGTGCACTTCTCCATACCGCGGGAGATCACGGCGGTGCTGAGGCACATGGCGGATCACTCCGACCCGAGACTTGTCTACATGGGCGTCAAGTCACTGCAGATCGACGCTGAAGTTCCCATCAAAGTCCAACAGGGGGCGCCGCTGTATGGTGAGCTGACTTCTTTTAGTCTTCATTTGTTCTCTGTCAATTTTAGACTTTTGCAGGTCCATCATCAAAGAATATGGATTTCATATCCAGTTGCATGAGTAACTAATGGTGTATCAAATTACCTGGATGTCTAATCCTTATCGACGTTCAATGTGGGTTTAAATTTTCTCTTGCAGAAGAACCATCAAAGACACTATAGATCTTGAAGAGAAACAGAATGTTTCCTTTTAAAAAATCTGCAGTCCATATTATTCCAGTACTTGCCGACCATTTCCCATATGCCTGAAACTGCTAGTACCTACAAGTTAGACATGTAAATAGCGATATTTACTTCAACTGTACATGTACTTGGACAAGCAGTCGTTGTACGTGATGCCATTTCAAACCCTATGTTTTATGATGTCATATCTCTTTCACTGGTGCGTTCCAGTTATCAAGAGACGACTGCCCGTTGATGACATCGAGGTGGGCTGCAGTACACGCACCAAACACCAGAGGGTGCCCCACAACTGGACCCGTCTGTCTGCCCTGAACCTGTTCTCGGACGCCCTGCCGCTCCATCTGCAGGCAGCCGCGAGTCTGGAGTACCAGGGCTTCTCCTACAGCCTGGTCCGGGCTCTGGTGCAGAAGGACCGGCTCAGAGAACACCAGATGAGGCAGGCCATCCAGAACCTCAGGAACGCAGAGGTGGATTCCAACATGCTCCGTCAGAAGGCAGAGGTGGATTCCAACACGATCATGACTTTGCGCTCCAAGCTTAACATCACAGAGAACAGGCTGAAGGAGGCTCTTGAGACGATCGCAGTTCTTGAAGAAAAGCTGCAGCAGGCTCAAGAAAACTCAGAGAAAGCCGCCAAGCAGCTGGCATCCCACGTGACGGAGTACAGGGGAGAGAAGCCGCCTGGAGGCTGGCCACAGGAGTACAGGGGAGAGAAGCCGCCTGGAGGCTGGCCACAGGAGTACAGGGGAGAGAAGCCGCCTGGAGGCTTGCCGCAGGAGTACAGGGGAGAGAAGCCGCCTGGAGGCTGGCCACAGGAGTACAGGGGAGAGAAGCCATATGGAGACTGGCCACAGGAGTACAGGGGAGAGACAGCGCCAAGTAGTGGTTCGGCAGAGGTCAAGAAGGCAGACGCAGCTACACATACATACCTAGCGGGTCCTGTTGGTACTGCATGGGGACCTGGCGATGTGGGTGACAAGCTTGGAGAAGACCCGCCTGTAAAGAAAGAAGACAGAAAAACTCAAATACAAGACTCTGCAAGTGTGGGCGATGGAAAAGAGGCTGTTCTCTGTACAGAATCACCCGAGCAAGAGCGCCACACAGCGGGGACAGAAGGAGTGGCACCCTGCTCTATTGGGGACATGAAACAGGGTGTGATCACTTTTGGTGGGGAAGGATCAGAACCGGGAAAGTTTGTGAACCCGCGCGGCGTTGTCGTGTCGCCTAGCAACGAGATATTTGTGGCTGATCACAACAACAGGCGAGTCCAAGTCCACAGCACAGAGGGGGTTTACCTGCGCCACTTCCCAGGAGTTGTACCGGGTACAGGGGATAAGGTCATGAAGCCACATGATGTCTGTATGGACGGTAACGGCACGCTGTGGGTAGTGGGGTGGGGAGAGACAGCCGACCATGTTTTACAGTACAGCACGGACGGGACCGCCATGGCGGGGTTTGACCTGAAGAAGATCGGTTATTCCCGCGGTATTGCAGTGAACATGCGCACTAACTACATCCTGGAGACTGGGGGCAATAATGAAGTTCATGTGTTCCGTCCGGACGGCTCCCTGGTGCGGACAGTCCGGCATGCCGAGGGTGGGATGACATGCCCACGGTACATCACTGTGGACGGGGAGGGGAACATTCTTGTGTCGTACTGGTTCAATCACTGTGTCTACGTGTATGACGAGTCCGGGAAGTTCCTGTTCCAGTTTGGAGGTGAGGGAAGTGGTGAAGGTCAGCTGGATAGTCCCCTCGGCATCTGCACAGACAGCTCTGGGCACATCCTCGTGGCGGACTATGGGAACGAGAGGATTCAGATCTTCACACGTCACGGCGAGTTTGTCCGAACCTTCCGTACTGGATTCAGACCGACAGGCCTGGCTGTGGGACCGGAAGGGCAGCTGGTTGTTACCAGTTATTTGAACGACATTGTGACTGTTTATCCCAGCTATTAGTCAAGCAGCACTTTGGAGAAGGCTTTTATTTTGTTTCAACACAAATGAATGAACTTTCCATATTCTCAAACCAGTCCTTTTGCCTACTTTGTGAACGGGTGGATGGGGAGGGGAACGCTACAGGCTTCCAATGGCCTTTGACCCTGTGTTCATATCAGACAGACAGAAGGTCACGTGTTCTGAACATTTAAGCCCTCAGTTGTCCTGAACAGATCAGAGAACATGTCGAAAAATTCAAATCCATCTTCATAACGTTTAGAACGAATTATAACATTCCCTGGACGAGAGTTGTTTTTTTTCCATTCCGCCCAAATTAGATTTTTGATCAACGTCACTTGATCATGGATTGTTCACAATCTGACGATAAACGCTCAAAGCCGCTCAAACCACTCAAAGCTTTCTTTCCGCTTGTTCAAAAGAATTTGATATATTCCATCCTTTTAGGTAAATTCAATTTAAATACATTCTAGGAGAAGATAACCATTACATTGTACAAATATAATTACACAAAATATGTTAAGGACTTCTAACTAATAGCATGAGTCATACGTTAAACTCTAAATGTTGATTTATATTCATGTTTGTACCTTGGTTTATGCATGTGTACTTAATTTTTCAATGTACTTCCATGCTCATGATACATTTTTATATAATTTAATGTTTTTAATGCATTTTAATGTTTGTTTAACATCCACGCAAAAGTTGGTGAATCTTTAAAATCTTTAAGTGTCTGGAACCCATCTTGACATGTCGGGTTGGTTACAGATTCAGCAGCAGCAGACGAAGATACTAACAGAAAAAGGATTGATTAATTCATGATTTGTAAATAGCCTTTCATACCCAAGCCTCAAAGGGTCTTCCATCGCCATGGATTCCTTAAACGTTGAAAAGACGGATTGAAGATAAGGAAGATGGCGGCTTTCTCACTGACTGTGGTGACGTCATGACGTAGCCGATGATAACGAGTATCCAAACAGCAGTTTGCCGATGGCGGTACAGGATACGTGACATGTTTCACCGGTAACACCACCATGTATTATCAGCTGAACGATTAGATACAACATATAAGTCTCTGCACCATCTCTAAAGATCACACATTATAATATATACGTCTTTGGTATCAGCGGTTGAATTTCGGGGGAATTGAATTGAAATGGATACTTTACGATGCTGTATTCAGTTTTACACGAATGAAAGCTATGCTTTCTTTGCATGAAATGATCAAAGTTCTTTGTGGTCTTACTTATGATACTGAGTACCAACCATGATTTCGGTCCCTGTGTAACACCCGACAAAAAGAAGTGGCCCAATGAAAAGCATTGATAGACATAAAATATCTCACAAGGACTTCTAGTGGTAAATGATGAAACTGAATGCTATTAAACTGAATGAACTGAATTTTCTATAGAAATAAACAACGAGATTCTGGAATACCATCGCGGACTGGGCTTCAACTAAGGACCAACGACGTTCTTAAAAGAGGATATATATCAACTGCCTTATTTAATTCGTATGGGACCAAAGCTGCCTTGTCGTAACATTGTAGAACATCCTTGTGACGACAAATGTAACGAACAAATTGTCTGAATGTTGGTTCTGTTATAAACATAGTGCCGCCATTTAATCTCGAAGCAGATGTTGGAAAGAAATATTGGGGCCGCTAGTTTATGTCGAGATGCAACTTCACACCAGCGGATACTGCTAATACTACAGGGATTTTACAAATCACATATGTACGGCGACGCCCATTCAGTATTAATGGAAACGCTAGCTTATTGTATCCCGAACTGTTTTGGGTCAAACCTCGCTATGCAATCAGATACCAGCGGTCGGGACCAAAGTCCAACGGATACAGAGTTCGCTACAAACCTGCCACGTTCCCTCGTATTTCAGTCAACAGACTGGAGACGTTTATTCCTGTAGTACCAGCAGTATCCGCTAGGTGCGCAGCTGCACCTGCCATCCCGACATAACCCAGCGGCCGTGATCAATTTCTAACGGGTAACGAGTTGGTTGCCACCTGCCACGTTTACTGGTATATCAGTCACCAGACCTGAGACAGCTGAGTTTGTCTTGAAGAACCATACTGACACTGGTTACGTCTTAAGGAGTTTGTCTTACCGTCACGTCACACAGGTAAGTTTTTGAAGCTGCTTCACTACAGGTGAGAAACGTTTGACGTGGCACCTCATCCAGGCGACCATTTTAGGTCAACGACCTGAGGCTACTTTTTTTAACCTAGAGACTTTCATAGCTCTTTATGTGGTGAAACGTTATCCTTAGGTAAAAGGAAGTCAGAAAAAGTTTAAGGAAGTTGTTCATGTATAATAGCCTGATGCTGAACCTGACAGAAAGTGACCACATAAATGTCCTCTAAGTTACTTTGAACGGTAAGGCGGGTAGGATAGGTTTAGATTAAATTTTATGATATTCACAGTCGCACTTCAGATATTTTTTTGTTGCTGTGAATAGGATAATGACCATGTAAGGGTCTCATGTTGGCAGGGTTTTATCCGTGTCCTGATCTCCGCCCCGCCCCTCGGCCCGTACTCGTGACGTGTTAATGATTGATGGACAGAACAAACTTTCAGGAGGGGTCTGAGTTGACGTCACGGGGTAGGCCAAGCAGAGATGTAAACAATTATAGCACGAGTACAAATTAGGCTTAGCGTGGATTCAATGGTGCTTACTCCAAATATGTTAATGCTGATACTTGAAAATGACTTGTTACTGGCTATAAGAATCTTATACCCCAACGTAGGTGAGATTAAAATGATCATATATTTGCAGACATAGATGGGTGGGCGTGTCAAACAGTTACATCACGGGTACAAATTAGGCTTAGCGAAGATTCAACGGTGCTTACTCCACAGATGTTGATTTTGGTACTCAAAGATGACTTGTTAACGATTAATTATTTTTAAATGAAGTTAAACTGAAACGTCGGTGAGATTATAAAAACGCCATATATGCCTTATATGTTTGCAGAAATAGTTTGGTGGGCGTGTAAGACCGTAGTTTTGCTAATATGCTATTTGTGGCGACGGCTTATCAGTGTCCTAATCTATATCCCCTCCCCTCGGCACGTCCGCGTGACGCGTTAATGATTGTTGGACAGAACAAACTCCGCCATAAGCTGAGGTCAGGGTGTGGGCAAGGTACTCAGAGATTCACAAATAACTACAGTACAAGTTCCAACTGGCTGGGCTGGGTGTGGGCTGAATGTTGCTTAGTCAACATTGCTTTAACAGTAAGTTGCAGTAGGAAACTTATGAGTTTGCTCACGATGTGAACTGACCGCGCGTGCGCTAAGGTCAAAGGTCAAAGCTAATGAAAATATGAACTTTTATGCGTAGCTTACAATGCATCCCTCGGTTATGACGGTAAATGGAGGTCCCGTGTCTGCGGAGATCTACACACAACGCATGCTTAACCCTATTCAGACCGGGTTTTTTTGGTCATCCCTGGACGGGGGGGTGGGGGGTGGGGGGGGTGAGACCTCCTGAGACATGATATCGACATAATATCTGACGAGTGTTTGACGATTGACGTTACGTTGACGTAAGATTACGTAATTATGACGTCATGAATTTATTATATTGGCCGGACACATGAAAAAAGGGTATTCTCAGAAAACTTCAAGTTATACTACAAAAATTGTAACAATAAATGCAGATAACAGAATAATAATGTTTATTACGACTTGTATTGCCAATAGCAACATCGATGACGTCATAATGACGTCATAAAATGACGTCATGCACATCTAAGATACGAGTTAGGCTCCGCCATATTATATCCACCACCTTGAATTTTGAAAAGTACTTTTTTGCAACAAATAATCACAAAGGGCAATGGAAATAGACTAAATTCATTCATTTAGATGGTTTTTGATGAAAAAATACCAGGTAGTTACAAATTTTAAGGGATAATCAGCTTGTTATTCTTGATCTGGCCATACGGTCCGCCATCTTGGATTTTGGGCTGATGACGTCATCAAATTAGCATAATTTATGCATATATAATTATGAAAGATGTGCTAAATAATATAAGATTTTATTTATGTAACAAGATAGCAGTAATATAGCAAATAAATGTGAAAAATATATTGTTAGAACCAAAAATAGTGATTTTTGGTAAAACTGCCTGTCAGCAAACGGTTGCCATGGCAACACGAAAAATGCAAAAGCCCCCCCCCCCCCCCCCCGTCTGAATAGGGTTAAGAACCCACCGTACCTTTCGTACAAGAGTAGGGGTATGCCCCGGTGTGCTATGGTGCAAATTCTTCTGTCTCGGGTTGGTGATTCACTTCAAATCATCCGGATGGAGTCCTGGCGAACCTCCGTCTCCAATTAGGAATACGGTGAATTACACCATTCATCGGGACGGGAGACCTGGCGCATCCCTGTCTCATAATTAGTTAGCGAAAGGGTGTGTCACCCAGTAGGGGCGATATAACCACTATTTAAGTAGGCACGTCGACCGATAATGGTGATGGCAATGCATCACACAGCGAATGCGCATCCTGGCATGTGAACTACCTTATTCTTAGCCCTGACGCCTTGCGTGAGCCGTTCTAAAGTTCATCAGTATCACACAGTATTACCTTACTTACTAAATAAATAAATAAATAAAATAGATAAATACACAGGTCTTACTGGCAAGCGTGCAGATGTTGACACACTGGCAGCACCGAATCCGTAGGTGTTTTTGGCACACTTTTTGACAGATTAGCCGTGAGGCTCGGTGGGCGTCACTCCACCGTCATGGGGGCAGGGGCATGGCGAGTATCGAACTCAGGACCTACTGATTCTGATTCCAACGCTCTAGCCGTTGCGCCACACAGACACCCCTTACTTACTTAGACGTACGATATATATGTGCAGAATTGGTTCAGTTCAGTGACGTTTCATCGTCTGTTTCAGGATGGCAGGTCCGGTACGAGAAAGAGTCACAGATGCCGACAGGCGCCATTTTGATTTTGTGCAAACCTTGCTCCGTATTTCCGATGAGCTGACAGAAGAGGAAACAGCAAACGTGAAGTTGTTTTGTCTGCATCTGATTCCTGAAGGCCAGTCGGAACAACTGAAGCGGGCAGTGGACGTTTTCCAAAAGCTGATTAAACTGGACAAAATCGACCAAGAGAATCTTGACTTTCTCAAAGAGCTGTTGGAAAGAATCGGCCGACAGGACCTAATTCGGGACGTTCTGCAGCAGTTCCAGCCGCCTGACCGAGAGATTCCGGAGAATCCCGAACTGCAGCCGGGATCGAGTCAGCAGGGCCAGGGAGCAATTGCAGAAGGTAAGTAACAACTAACATGCAAGAAAAGTTTGTATAAGCCTCAAATAAAAAATCCATTATCTGGCCGGCAGCCTTACCTCGTTATTTCTATGGCATTTGCTCTCAATCCAACTAGTAAAAGAACTCATAAGAAACAATATTTCGGACATGTTTTCAATTAACATAAACACTTGATATTCCAGGACATGCAACCTCTAACACCTACGTTGTCGTGAACGGCCAAGTGCGCATGATCCAGGAAACTCTAGATCGCCTTAGAAACCACATAGCAACGTTATCTGGCAGCAGAAGGTCACAGGTCAAGTTCAGAGGTTACAAGAAGCACAAGAGCATCCTGGTGCACTTCTCCATACCGCAGGAGAACACGGCGGTGCTGAGGCACATGGCGGATCACTCCGACCCGAGACTTGTCTACATGGGCGTCAAGTCACTGCAGATCGATGCTGAAGTTCCCATCAAAGTCAAGCAGGGGGCGCCTGTGTACGGTGAGTTGACTTTGTATTTGTCTTCAATTGTATTTAACATAGACTTAGTCGGTACTTCTCCACTGGTCTGAATTCAGGCACATTCCGTTGGTATTCCAGTTTAGACATTGAGTGGTTTTATTTTGGCAATATTTGCGTTTTTCTTCCAAGTTACAAAAATATTTTTGGAAAAAGAAAATGGTTGTCGACGCTTTTACAACATGTCTAATAGATGTCTAATAGATTGTCCCTAGCTGTCATTTTTTATACAGATAATGCTTTATGTACATGAAATGCAATTTCCATACATCAGAACCATCTAGACCATTTACCTGTTGATTTGTGAAGTTAGTTTCACTAAATTTCAGATGTCAAGAGACAACATCCTGTTGATGACATCGAGGTGGGATGCAGTACCCGGACCAGACACCAGAGGGCGCCCCAGGGCTGGACCCGTCTGTCTGCCCTGAACCTGTTCTCGGACGCCCTGCCGCTCCATCTGCAGGCAGCCGCGAGTCTGGAGTACCAGGGCTTCTCCTACAGCCTGGTCCGGGCTCTGGTGCAGAAGGACCGGCTCAGAGAACACCAGATGAGGCAGGCCATCCAGAACCTCAGGAACGCAGAGGTGGATTCCAACAAGCTCCTTCAGAAGGCAGAGATGGATTCCAACACGATCATGACTTTGAGTTCCAAGCTCAACATCACAGAGAACAGGCTGAAGGAGGCTCTTGAGACGATCGCAGTTCTTGAAGAAAAGCTGCAGCAGGCTCAAGAATACGCAGAGAAAGCGGCTAAGCAGGTGGCTTCCCAATTGACGGAGTACAGGGGAGAGAAGCCACCTGGAGGCTGGCCACAGGAGTACATGGGAGAGAAGCCGCCTGGAGGCTGGTCAGCACTGGTCGAGAAGGCTGATGCAGTTACACAAACACACATAGCCGATACTGTTGGTACTACAGGGAGACCTGAGGATCTGGGTGACAAGCTTGGAGAAGATCCGACTGTAAAGCAAGAAGAAAAGAGAACTGCAAGGCAAGACTCTGACACTGACAATGGGGTCGATGAAAGAGATGATATTTTTAGCACAAAACCAATTGAGGAAGAACAACACATAGCGGTAATAGAAGGAGCGCCAATTGGCTCTACTGGGGACATAAAACAGGGTGTGGTCTCTTTTGGTGGGGAAGGATCAGTACCTGGAAAGTTTTCTTACCCACGTGGCGTTGTGGTGTCGCCTAGCAACGAGATATTTGTGGCAGAAAAAGACAACAAGCGAGTCCAAGCCAACAGCACAGAGGGAGTTTACCTGCGCCACTTTCCAACAGTTGTACCGGGTACAGGGGATAAGGTCATGGAGCCGCATGATGTCTGTATGGACGGTAACGGCACGCTGTGGGTAGTGGGGGGAGGAAAGATAGCTGACCATGTTGTACAGTACAGCACGGGCGGGACCGCCATGGCGGGGATTGAACTTAAGAAGGGCTCTTATGACCGGGGTATTGCGGTGAACATGCGCACTAACCACATCCTGGTAACTGATTGTGACCAAGGTGAATTTCATGTGTTCCGTCCGGACGGCTCCCTGGTGCGGACAGTCCGGCATCCACAGGCTGGTCTGAAACGCCCGGGGTATGTCACTGTGGACGGGGAAGGGAACATTCTTGTGTCGGACTGGGGCAGGAAATCTGTGAGCCTGTATGACGAGTCCGGAAAGTTCCTGTTCTGGTTTGGAGGTGAGGGAGGTGGTGAAGGTCAGTTTATCCCTGTGGCATCTGTACAGACAGGGCAGGTAACGTCCTCGTGGCGAACCCTGGGAACAGGAGGGTTCATATTTTCACACGTCACGGCGAGTTTGTCCGGACCGTCCATACTAGGTCTAAACCGGAAGGCCTGGCTGTGGGACCGGAAGGGCAGCTGGTTGTCACCGATCGGTGGAACGACACTGTGATTATATTTCCTAACTACTGAACGGAAAACATCTTCGATAAGTATCTAATTTTGTTCCATCACAAACAGATTGGACGTACCAAATAGCCACCAGTTCTCCGGTGTACCACATGATGACGGAGGGCGGTACCGACTTTCAACGACCTTTGACCCATCGCTCAGGCAATATACTTTTGGAAAATCACGTGTTCTCAGAAATTAAGTCCTACTTCTATCTGTTCCCATCTGTTTCGTCAGTCATCCTGAAGAAGACTTGAGGATTCGGTGATTCCCGAAAGCTCACTTTGTTATCCATCTTCATATTGCTTCATTCAAGTACATAGATCTATGCTTAAAGTACACTTTATGTGAAAGTCGAATCTTTTTAATAGCAAACGTGTCTAAAAACCATGGTAACTTTTGGGGTATGTCTGATTTGACAGATCAAAGCTTTATTAATTAATTGATTATTGCTTCGTAAATAGCTTTGCAGACTCAAATGTCTTGCACGGCCATGGATTCCCTTTTAAACATGGTACATTGGTATGAACCAAGCGGCAACACTGTGATATAAAAAAAGTCATCTTGTATATATTCTAATTTTGCGAAGACGGAATGAAGTTGAGAAGAATGACAGACTCGTCACAAACTCGAGGGTACCCTTCAGTTTGACCGATGATAACGACTCTCCAACCAGCAGTGTACCGATGATGGTTTAACGATGTGTGATTTTTTTTACCTGTAACATCACAATTTATCATCGGGTAAACAATTAGATACAATATAAAGGTGTCTGCACAATGTCTAAAGGTCACACATTAACACGTCTTTGGTATCAGCGGTTGAATTTCTTGGGATTTGAATTGAATTGGATACTTTACGATGCTGTATTCAGTTTTGCACCAATAAAAGCTATACTTTTGTTTGCATAAAATGATTATAGTCCTTTGTAGTCTTACTTATGATACTGAGTACCAACCATAATTTCAGTCCCTGTGTAACACCCGGCAAAAAGACGCGACCAAATGTAAAGCATTGATAGACATAGAATATCTCACAAGGACGTCTAGCGGTACATGATGAAACTGAATGCTATTAAACTGAATGAACTGAATGTTCTATAGAAATAAACAACGAGATTCTGCAATACCATCGCGGACTGGGCATCAAATAAGGACCAAAGAGGTTCTTCAAAGAAGGTATATATCAACTGTCTTATCTAATTCGTGTGGGAACAAATCGGCCTTGTCGTAACATTGTAGAACATCCTTGTGACGACAAAGTTTAAAGAACAAGTTGTCTGAATGTTGGTTCTTGTTATAAATATAGTGCCGCCATTTAATCTCCAAGCAGATGTTGGAAAGAAGCATTTGGGCCCCTAGTATATGTCGAGATGCAACTGAGTTGTACTACAGGGATTAGCTTTTCAATAGAATATAATTCACCTGTTTTACAAACCACATAAGTACGGCGACGCCCATTCAGTATGGAAACGCTAGCTTACTGTATCCCGAACTGTTTTCGTCACGAGCGGGTCAAACCTCCCTTTATAATCAGACTCCAGCGGTCGGGACCAAAGTCCAACGGATACAGAGTTCGCTACAAACCTGCCGCGTTCTCTCGTATTTCAGTCAGCAGGCCGGAGACGCTTATTCTTGTAGTACCGGCAGTATCCGCTAGGTGCGTATCTGCAGCTGCCATCACGACATTACCCCGTGACCGATCAAAGTCTAACGGGTACCGAGTGTGTTATTCAACTGCCACATTTACTGGTATATTAGTCCCCAGACAGGAGACATCTGAGGGCCGGGAGTTTGTCTTGAAGACTCAGACTGACACTGGTTACGCCTTATGGAGTTTGTCTTACCGTCACGTCACACAGGTGAGTTTTTGAACCTGCTTCACTACAGGTGAGAAACGTTCGACGTGGCGATTCAGCCAGGCGGCCATTTTAGGTCAACGACCTGAGAATACTTTTCTTTCACCTTGAGACCTCCATTGCTCTTTGTGTGGCGAAACCTTGGATAAAAGGAGAGCAGAGAAACTTTCATGAATTATTCAAATACAATTCAATCTCTACAACTGGATAAAAACGGATATTTACTTCCGGACGTTTCGAGTGACATCCATCACTCTTCTTCAGCAAAAGCAGAATGAACTAGTCAGAACAATTCAATACCAGTACAGCTAACTAGAAAAACTGGTTTAACCACTAAATCGTTAGGATCATATGCAAAAGGTTACACAAATGCAAATCATGTTAGCATAGTTCCTATGGTCAGACAATACCATAGGAAAAAACTATTGTCCTTTGTTGTGCAAGGCGGGGTCCCATGTACTGGAAAGTTCTACGCGCAGTCCTCCCTTCCGGTTCAAGGTGGGGTTGTAGATCCGCTCGTAGATGGCCTCCTTGACACCCCGTTCATACCACCGTGGTTCGCGGTCAAGAATGTCTGTAGTATCCAGTCTGAAGGAATGTCCTTGGTGTAGCTGAGTGTGGTGGTAGATGGCAGAAGAGTATCCACTTGCTGTAGCCCTGCAGTGTTGTTTGTACCTAGCCTTCAGTGGTTGACTGGTTTCTCCAATGTAGGTGTCGTTGCACTGTGGACCTTCACGCTTAAGTCTGTAGATGACGTCAGATTTGGTGCCTTTCTGTACACGGTCCTTTGGATGGACCAACTTCTGTCTGAGGGTGGAGTGGGGTTTGAAGTTGGTAGCAATGTTGAAGTTCTGTAGGATTCGCCGGAGTTTCTCTGATACTCCATGGATGTACGGTATTGTGGCATTCACTGTCTTCTTCTTCTTGTCCAGTGGCTTACTGTTGGAAGGTTTCTTTGACTCATGAGATGGTTTCAGGGCTTTGTTGAAAGACCATTGTCTGTAGCCACACTTGTTCAGGGCATCCTTAAGGTGTCGGTGCTCGTTGGATTTGGCTTCCTCTGAAGTGATGATGGTGTCCGCTCTGTGAAACAGGGTTTTTATCACACCCAGTTTCTGCTCTAAGGGATGATGGGATTGGAAGGCCAGGTATTGGTCGGTGTGGGTTGGTTTCCTGTACACATCTACATTGATAAGTCCGTCTTCCTCTACAATGACTTTGGAGTCCAGGAATGGTAGTGTGTTGTTCTGGCTCATCTCCTGTGTGAACTTGATGTTGTCGTCTATTTGGTTGATATGTTGGAAGAACTTGTCTGCATTCGTCTTCTTCAATCTAGAAAAAGTGTCGTCCACATACCGGAACCAGTTGGCAGGCGGAGTGTCAGGGAACGTGCTCAGGGCTTCTGTCTCAAATCTCTCCATGTACAAGTTGACAACTATAGGGGACACTGGAGAACCCATAGCGCATCCATGTAACTGTTGGTAGTACTGTCCGTTGTAGACGAAGTATGTGCATCCCAGGCAGAGCTCTAAGAGATCACAGATTTGTTTGGAGGATAAGCTGGTTCTCTCTCCCAGGGTTGTGTCGGGTTCGAGGAAATCCCTTACAACCGCAACTGCTCTCTTTGGTGGTATGGAGGTGAAGAGGGAACACACGTCGTAGGAGGTGATTATCTCGTCTTCCTCAACCCGGATGTCCTTTATCTTGTTAACAAAGTCTGCACTGTTCTTGATGTGATGTTCAGATTTGCCCACTAACGGTCCTATGATATCAGCGAGAAATCTGGACAGTTCATACGTCACGGACCCTACGCTAGATACAATTGGACGCAGTGGTACCTCCTTCTTGTGGATCTTGGGAAGTCCATAGAAGGCTGGCGACTGTTCTCCGGTTGGATAGATCTTTCATGAATTAGTTTATTTATATAGCCTGGTGGTGAAACTGACAGAAAGTTACCATATAAATGTCTTCTAAGTTACTTTGAATGCGTATGTGGGACTATGGTTTATGGTATTAACAGTTGCACTTTAGATGTCTTATATTACTGTGAATAGAATAATGATCATGTAACTATCTTTATGTCGCAAGGACCTATCATTGTCCTGATCTCCACCCCGCTCCTCGGCACGTCCGCGTGACGTGTTAATGATTGATGGACAGAACAAACTCTCCGGAGTGGTCTGAGCTGACGTCACGGGGAGGTCAAAGTACTCGGAGATTCACAAACAACTACTGTACAAGTTCCAACTGGGCTCAGTGTGGATTGAATGCTGCTCAGTCCCCAAATATTAATGTTGTTACATTTATTTAATACGACTAAAGTGAAAATTCCCTTGTTCATATATCCAGAAGGAACACAATAAGCTGGTAACAGGTTTGAACTGCGCATGCGCATGCCATGTGTCCATGGCGATGGCCTCTGACTTGTAGTAAGGATTTCTTGTGTAGACACATGCCGAGGCGTATTTTCTTGATACATGGAAAAATGTTTAGGGGCCATTCAACTTTGATTATTGCTCACAATACATCTCACTGTGAATACACATTTTGAAATGCAGACAATTCTAGGTATTTAACCTACCGCGTAGAACGGTATAAAGCTTAGGTGCTAATAGGCGCACAATGTGTGCAGAATAGGTTCAGTGGCATTTTATCGTCTGTTTTCAGGATGGCAGGTCCGTTCCGAGAAAGCAGAGTCACAGATGCTGACAGGCGCCATTTTGATTTTGTCCAAAGTTTGCTCCGTATTTCTAAAGAACTCACAGAAGAGGAAACTGCAGTCATGAAGTTGTCCTGCATGCACCTGATCCCTAAAGGCAGGGCGGAACAACTCAAGCGGACAGTGGATGTTTTCCACAAGCTGATGGAACTGGACAAAATTGACCAGGAGAACCTGGAGTTTATAGAAGAGATCTTGGAAAGAATCGGACGACAGGACCTGATTCGGGACGTTCTGCGGTCGTTCCAGCCGCCTGACCGAGAGATTCCGGAAAATCCCGAGCTGCAGCCGGAAAACCCCGAGCTGCAGCCGGAAAACCCCGAGCACCAACCGGGAGCAAGTCTGTTAAGGACGACAGCAGAAGGTGAGTCACACATAAAGCCTCACATAACACTGTCTGTACAACCTGCCATACATCTCGTCCTGAAGTACTTTTTCAACACTATTTACGCTTGGGGAGGGATTAAACTCCCGACGTCAACTTTGAGACTAGGAAACTTTTCTTAAACTTTTGTTGGCAACAATTTTAGGATAATAGACTTTTTTTAATTTTCGTGTTGCCGTGGCAACGGGATTCTAACAACCATATGTTAGAAGAATCACTAATTCTGGTTAAAGCCACGAGGTTTCTAAGTTTTCTTGCGTATATAGTTTAATATAACATTCATAAAATCAAGTATTCGTAATTTATACTAATGTGATAACGTAATCTGTTTCAATCCCAAACAGTGAAAAATAACACAAGGTTTTAGTCAAGTTGTCACTCGACTGTCATTACTACTTTGTACAAAAAGCGTTTTTAGTCTTCTTTATGGTATTTGGTATATGTGGAATAAATGTATTTACAGAATCTAAGGTTGCAGATCTAAGATTCAGGATTTCAAAGGAGAGCCAAAATACCTATGACTTATTTCTACACCATTGCGGTTGCATTTGACAACCCAGGTCTATAATAAGGCTATTAGACACCATTTCTTTTGTTACAGTTTTGTTTAATACAGTACTAAGAGAAATCCTTATTTACACAGTTTTAGGTAATGAATTAACATACATGACGTCATGTAGTGCAACAATACATGGATTACATAACCGGGCGATTTTATATTGTGTTGTACAATAAGCTGCACTTTAGCCCTTGTCTAAATTTTTTTTAGTGCGTCGTGAGATAAACCGAATCATCTCACCTCCTTACGGAGGACTTCGGTCCTTTTGTATTCGTGTTTGTTTCAGGTGACGTGCAGGGATATTTTGACGATGTCATCGAAGAAGTCAGCTACAAGTGGGACGACCTGGCCTGGAAGCTGGGATTTCAGGATAACGAAATCAAAGTAATCCGAGACTTGGAGCGAGACCATGACCACAGGTGCAGGGAAATGCTGACCAGGTGGAGAAACAGGGAGGGAAAGGGAGCTACTCCACAGGTGCTGAAACAAGCCCTAAAGAACATTGGTGAAACTCGGACAGCAGAGAGCCTGGAAGGTTTGTATCATCGTTTTGGAAGATATGTTAAAATTTACCATCACGATCTACCCTTTATATAACAGTTCTGTAGAAAATTATAAGGGTCACGAGTTTTCTTCTCCATCCAACTAGAAACTATTAGAAATATTATTGAATAGTTTGTAAAATAGCACAAACATCTTAATAATTATATTGAATTTGCAGGAACTACAACCTCCAACACCTACGTGGTCGTGCACGGCACAGTGCGCATGATCCAGGAAACTCTAGATCATCTTAAAAACTGCCTGGCAACCTTAATTGGCACGAGAAGGTCACAGGTCAAGTTCAGAGGTTACAAGAAGCACAAGAGCATCCTGGTGCTCTTCTCCATACCGCGGGAGAACACGGCGGTGCTGAGGCACATGGCGGATCACTCCGACCCGAGACTTGTCTACATGGGCGTCAAGTCACTGCAGATCGACGCTGAAGTTCCCATCAAAGTCCAACAGGGGGCGCC
The DNA here is from genome assembly GCF_000003815.2 of Branchiostoma floridae. Taxonomy (NCBI): domain Eukaryota; kingdom Metazoa; phylum Chordata; class Leptocardii; order Amphioxiformes; family Branchiostomatidae; genus Branchiostoma; species Branchiostoma floridae. Next base: position 18,578,574 of record NC_049995.1, read on the forward strand.
ATTGTACGGTGAGCTCAATTAGTGTTTCACTTCACATAATTGTCAAATTTAGATCGCTACAAGAATAAGGACATTACTAACTTTATGAAAGTTATTATCTACTATTATTTTCTTTCGACGCTTTACCAAACCTCTGGCTATTGAATTCAGGGAAACAGAATGTTCCATTCCAGCACTTTCGGCCCAAAACCACATGACTAAAAGAAGCACGTTTCTGGAGGAACTTAAACTGTATTTGGACAAGAATGTCTTGTGGGTGATGTCATATCAAATACAATCTGTAAATTTCATGATGTCATTTTTCTTTCACAAATGTGTTCCAGATTTCAAGAGACAACTGCCTGTTGATGACATTGAGGTGGGATGCAGTACCCGGACCAAACACCAGAGGGCGCCCCAGGGCTGGACCCGCCTGTCTGCCCTGAACCTGTTCTCGGACGCCCTGCCGCTCCATCTGCAGGCAGCGGCGAGTCTGGAGTACCAGGGCTTCTCCTACAGCCTGGTCCGGGCTCTGGTGCAGAAGGACCGGCTCAGAGAACACCAGATGAGACAGGCCATCCAGAACCTCAGGAACGCCGAGGTGGATTCCAACACGCTCCGTCAGAAGGCAGAGGTGGATTCCAACACGATCATGACTTTGCGCTCCAAGCTCAACATCACAGAGAACAGGCTGAAAGAGGCTCTTGAGACGATCGCAGTTCTTGAAGAAAAGCTGAAGCAGGCCCAAGAATACGCAGAGAAAGCCGCTAAGCAGGTTGCATCCCACGTGACGGAATACAGGGGAGAGAAGCCGCCTGGAGGCTGGTTTGCTCATCAGGCGGAGAAGGCAGATGTAGCTACACAGACACACATAGAGGGTTCTGTTGATATCACAAGGAGACCTGGAGAAAGGGTTGAAAAGCATAGAGAAGACCCAACTGCAAAGGAAGAAGGCAGGAAAACTCCAAGGAAAGACTCTGGCAGTGGGAGGCATGGAAAAGATGCTGTTTTCGGTTCAGAAGCATTCAAATCAGAGCGACACACAGAGTTGATAGAAGGAGCGGCACCTGGCCCTACTGGTGTGGTCACTTTTGGCGGGAAAGGATCAGAACCTGGAAAGTTTAATTACCCACGTGGCGTTGTGGTGTCGCCTAGCAACGAGATATTCGTAGCTGATACAGACAACAGGCGAGTCCAAGTCCACAGCACGGAAGGGGTTTACCTGCGCCACTTCCCAACAGTTGTACCGAGTAAAGGGGGTTATTACATGGGGCCACATGATGTTTGCATGGACGGCAGCGGCACGCTTTGGGTAGTGGGGCAGGGTGAGACAGCTCATTATGTTGTACAGTACAGCACGGACGGGACCGCCATGGCGGGGTTTGACCTGGAGAAGATCGGTTATTCCCGCCGTATTGCAGTGGGCATGCGCACTAACCACATCCTGGTTACTGATCCAGACAATGCTGCAGTTCATGTTTTCCGTCCGGACGGCTCCCTGGTGCGGACAGTCCGGCATCCACGGGGTGGGGAGATGACTCGCCCAACGTACGCTACAGTTGACGGGGAGGGGAACATTCTTGTGTCGGACTGGGACACTCACTGTGTCTACGTGTATGACGAGTTCGGGAAGTTCCTGTTCCAGTTTGGAGTCGAGGGAAGTGGTGAAGGTCAGCTGAGTGCTCCCTGTGGCATCTGTACAGACAGCTCGGGGCACATCCTCGTGGCGGACTATGGGAACAAGAGTGTTCAGATCTTCACACGTCACGGCGAGTTTGTCCGTACCGTCCGTACTGGGTTTCGGCCGGAAGGCCTGGCTGTGGGGCCGGAAGGGCAGCTGGTTGTAAACAGTTATTTGAACGACATTGTGACTGTTTATCCCAGCTATTAGTCAAGCAGCACTTTGGAGAAGGCTTTTATTTTGTTTCAACACAAATGAATGAACTTACCATTTTCTCAAACAAGTCGTTTTGCCCACTTTATGAACGGCAGCAGACGAAGATACTGACGAAACGATTATTAATTGATTAAGGCTTTGTAAATAGCTTGAAAAACTAAAACTCGAGCTGTCAAGGGTCTTACATGGCCATGGATTCCTGTAACTTTAAGAAAAAGGATTGAGGAAAATGGCGGCTTTCTCACAGACTGTGATGACTTCACGACTTGTAACTGATAACGAGTATCCAAACAGCAGTTTACCGATGATGGGACATGATAAATGATATATTTTACCTGTTATATATCAACCATGTATTATCAGTTAAACATATATACACTGGAGTTTATTTGCAAGTTAATGCCTAAGGGCTAATTGCAAGTACATTGTTAACATTGGAGATATACAAGTAATAATGAATAGCTATAAACAATATTCTACTCTAATACTAGCTATAGTGTTGGCTAAATGTACTAAATGCAGACCATGTCTACGGATTGCACATTAACAAGTCTGTGGTATTAGACGTTGAGTCTTTATGAGTTGAATTGAATTGGATTATGTGAGATGCCATAATCAGTTTAGCACCAATAAAGGTTATTCTTTCTTTGCATATAATGATTATGGCTCTTTGTGGCGTGACGCCCTGCAAAATAACCAGACCCGAAGAATAACATTCTATAGACGTAAAATGTCCCACAAGGGCGTCCAGTGGTAGATGATGCATCATACATTCTGCACAATACACAATGTTATTCTGAAGTATGCCAACAGCGACTGGGTTTGCAATGACGACCAATCAGGTTCTAAAACGAATTAACTATCCTGTCTGTATAGGAATATAGCGGCATTATTGTAACATTGCAGAACATCCTTAGAACGATATAGCAAAATTTAACTAACAAATTGTCTGAAGTTTGGCCCTATTATGATAATAGTACCACCATTTCATCAACAAGTAGATAGTGGAAGGAAAGGTGTCAGCACTATGTCACCGTCCAGTATATTTTGTCCGAAAACATGGATAAAATTGAGAAAATCATGATCATTCCCGACCCACTGATCTATGTCAATATGGCAGATGTAGTCACGCACCTAGCGGAAAATACCGGTAATACAAGGATAAGCTGCTCAGTACAACCCAACTTACCGGTTTTACTAGTCACATGTGTACGGCATCGCCCATTCAGCATTTAAGGTCAATCTTTACCCTTACCAAACCCGACTTTGCCGCCCACCTGCCATGTTTACTGGTATATAAGTCCCCAGACAGGAGACATCTGAGGAAGTCTGTCTTGTAGAGTCAGACTGACACCGGTTACGTCTCAAGGAGCCCGTCTCACCGTCACTTCACACAGGTGAGTTTTGCACCTGAGAGGTGTTCTAGTCTGAATGGCGGCCATTTTAGGTCAACGACATGAAACGGTTTTTGGTATCATGAGATTTCGATTGTTCTTGTCGTGATCTGGAAGGAGTAACACTTTATGATTAAGAAAATAAGACAATCAATAGTTTCAAAAAGTTCGCGTCACCTTATTTGGAGGTTATATCAGCATGCTTTGCTGGTACATGGTAAACGTGACGAAATGGATTAGTGACGTCAGCGTAACATAGGGACCTGCATGTAAACATGGTGGTTCCAAGGTACATGGGTGGAGCGTTTCTAAACTGCAATTTTCACCAACACGTTTATTACCTTTGCCAAGAAGGTTATATTTTGGGCAGCGTTTGTGTGTGTGTTTACTTATTTGTGTGTAAAAGGCCAGCATAAACAGAGAACGCGCGAATGACTTGCCTTGATATATGGTATGTGAGTAGGTCTTAATGAGACCTGGAAACGATTAGATTTTGGGGCTCCCTAGCGACATGTTAAGGTACTGCAGCGGAACGTCTTGGTTTGATATCTCGAGTTATGGACATGCTGGTGTCATAACTTTTCAGTGGTAGATAGCTATTGGAACGGAGAGTAAGTGGTGTATGTTTGAGGCTCCTAGCGTCTTGTTTTAGAACTGCAGGGGTCGACGTAAGTTTAGCGTCAGACTATGAAAGAGAAAGTGTACGCGCCCGACTGTGATCCTGAGTTTTTGTGTAGACAATGGCTGACAACTTTCCAGACGTATTTTTACGGCCCGTCACTTTTAATACCCACAGTACATCACACTGGGAATGCTCCTTCCAAAAGCAAAGTACATTATTTCCTTACATTTTGCCTTGCGTAAATCGTTATCAAGTCACACAGGTAGCATCATCTAGCAATCTTACGTACTTAAACGTAAAATGTGTGCAAAATTGGATGAATTCAGTGAATTTTTGCTATCTGTTTTCAGGATGGCAGGCCCGGTCAGAGAAAGAGTCACAGCTGCCGACAGGCGCCATTTTGATTTTGTGCAAACCTTGCTTCGTATTTCCGATGAACTTACAGAAGAGGAAACAAAAAACGTGAAGTTGTTCTGCCGACACCTGATCCCCAGAGGCCATGCGGAACAACTCGATCGAGCGGTGGACGTTTTCAACAAGCTAATAGACCTGGACAAAATCGACCAAGAAAATCTCGATTTTGTCAAAGAGATCTTGGAAAGAATCGGGCGGCGGGACCTGATTCAAAATGTTCTGCGGCGGTTCCAGCCGCCTGACCGAGAGATTCCGGAGAATCCCGAACTCCAGCCGCCTGACCGAGAGATTCCGGAGAATGTCGAACTGCAGCCGGAAAACCACGAACTGCAACCGGGAACAAGTCAACAGGGAGCAGATGTAGAAGGTGAGTAACATCTAACATACAAGAAAATTATGGATGAACCTCAAACAAAAATCCATTATCTGCCCGGCAATCTTGTCTCGTCATAGAAAGACATTTCTATGAAATTTGCTCTCAATCCAACTACTGATAGAAATTATAAATAGCAATACTGCGGACTTGTTGTCAATTAACATTAACACTTTCACTGATACTTAACATTCCAGGAAATGCAACCTCTAACACCTACGTAGTCGTGAACGGCCAGGTGCGCATGATCCAGGAAACTCTAGATCGCCTTAGAAACCACATAGCAACGTTATCTGGCACCAGAAGGTCACAGGTCAAGTTCAGAGGTTACAAGAAGCACAAGAGCATCCTGGTGCACTTCTCCATACCGCGGGAGAACACGGCGGTGCTGAGGCACATGGCGGATCACTCCGACCCGAGACTTGTCTACATGGGCGTCAAGTCACTGCAGATTGACGCTGAAGTTCCCATCAAAGTTCAACAGGGGGCGCCGTTGTACAGTAAGTTGACTTCTTTTTCTCTTCATATGCACTCAGTTGTGAATTTCAGAGTCAATTTCATATTAATGTCTCTTTTATTGATATATGTCTTCATATGTACTTTCCTGTTGCAGAAAAGCTTTATCAAAGACTATAGATATTGAAGAATATAAAATGTCTCCCTGTGAAAAAGCATCAGTCGACTCCGTTCCAGCACTTTCGGGCAGTCTACCACGTGACTCTAATTGCTAGATGACGACCTCAACTACACTTTAATAAGCAAGTCTTGTTCGGGATCTCATATTATTCCATACGTTTCATGATGTAATGTATATTTTATTCATGTGTTCCAGATGTCAAGAGGCAACTGGCTGTCGATGACATCGAGGTGGGATGCAGTACCCGGACCAAACACCAGAGGGCGCCCCAGAGCTGGACCCGCCTGTCTGCCCTGAACCTGTTTTCGGACGCCCTGCCGCTCCATCTGCAGGCAGCCGCGAGTCTGGAGTACCAGGGCTTCTCCTACAGCCTGGTCCGGGCTCTGGTGCAGAAGGACCGGCTCAGAGAACACCAGATGAGGCAGGCCATCCAGAACCTCAGGAACGCAGAGGTGGATTCCAACACCCTCCGTCAGAACGCAGAGGTGGATTCCAACACGCTCCGTCAGAAGGCAGAGGTGGATTCCAACACGCTCCGTCAGAAGGCAGAGGCGGATTCCAACACGATCATGACTTTGCGCTCCAAGCTTAACATCGCAGAAAACAGGCTGAGGGAGGCTCTTGAGACGATCACAGTTCTTGAAGAAAAGCTGCAGCAGGCTCAAGAATTCGCAGAGAAAGCCGCCAAGCAGGTGACATCCCACGTGACGGAGTACAGGGGAGAGAAGCCGCCTGGAGGCTGGCCACAGGAGTACAGGGGAGAGAAGCCGCCTGGTGGCTGGTCGGCACAAGTCGAGAAGGCAGATGCAGCTACACAGAAACACCTAGCGGGTGCTGCTGGTACTACACGGGGACGTGGAGATGTTGGTGACAAGCTTGGAGAAGATCCAACTGTAAAGGAAGAAGACAAGAAATCTGCAGGGCAAGACTCTGGCAGTGGGTGGCATGAGAAAGAGGCTGGAGCAGCCGAGCAAGAGCGACACCTTGCGGGGACAGAAGGGGCGACATCTGGCTCTACTGGGGACAGGAAGCAGCGTGTGATTACTTTTGGCGGGAAAGGATCAAAACGGGGAAAGTTTTATTACCCGCGAGGGGTTGTGGTGTCGCCTGGCAACGTGATATTTGTGACTGATCGTTATAACAGGCGAGTCCAAGTCCACAGCACGGATGGGGTTTACCTGCGCCACTTCTCAACAGTTGTACCGGGTACAGGGGATAAGGACATGTCGCCGCATGATGTCTGTATGGACGGTAACGGCACGCTGTGGGTAGTGGGGCGAGGATGGTCAGCCGATCATGTTGTACAGTACAGCACGGACGGGACCGTCATGGCGCGGTTTGACCAGAAGAAGATCAGTTATTTCCGCGGCATTGCAGTGAACATGCGCACTAACCACATCCTGGTGACTGATGCAGACCAAGGTGCAGTTCATGTGTTCCGTCCGGACGGCTCCCTGGTGCGGACAGTCCAGCATCCTGAGGGTAAGATGATACACCAACGGTACGTCACTGTGAACGGGGAAGGGAACATTCTTGTGACGGATTGGGGCACTCACTGTGCCTACGTCTATGACGAGTCCGGGAAGTTCCTGTTCCAGTTCGGAGGTTTGGGAAGTGGTGAAGGCCAGCTGAGTGGTCCCTACGGCATCTGTACAGACAGCTCGGGTCACATCCTCGTGGCGGACTCCGGGAACGGGAGGATTCAGATCTTCACACGTCACGGCGAGTTTGTCCGGACCGTCCGTACTGGGTTTCAGCCGGAATGCCTGGCTGTGGGACCGGAAGCGCAGCTGGTTGTGACCTATAATTGGAACCATACTGTGACTGTATATCCCAACTATTAGTCATGCTGCACTTTGGAGAAGGCTTTTATATTGTTTCAACACAAATGAATGAACTTTCCATTTTCTCAAACCAGTCCTTTTGCCCACTTTGTGAACGGCTGGATGGGGAGGGGGACGCTACAGGCTTCCAACAGCCTTTGACCTTTTGTTCATATCAGACAGACGGAAGGTCACGTGTTTTGAACATTTAAGCCCTCAGTTATCCTGAAGCAGATCAGAGAACATGTCGAAAATTCAAATACATCTTCATAACGTTTAGAACGAATTATAACATTCCCTGGACGAGAGTTGTTTTTTCCATTCCGCCCAAATTAGATTTTTGATCAACGTCACTTGCTCATGGCTTGTCCACAATCTGACGATAAACGCTCAAAGCCGCTCAAACCACTCACAGCTTTCTTTCCGCTTGTTCAAAAGAATTGATATATTCCATCCTTTAGGTAAATTCAATTTAAATACATTCTAGGAGAAGATAACCTTTACATTGTACAAATATAGGTAAATACACAAAGAAATGTTAAGGACGTCTAACTAATAGTAGGAGCCATACGTTAAACTCTAAATGTTAATTTATATTCATAAGTGTACCTTGGTTTATGCATTTGTACTTAATTTTTAATGTACTTCCATGCTCATAATACATTTTGATATAATTTAATATTTTAATGCATTTTAATGTTTATTTAAGGTCCATGCAACAGTTGGTTAATCTTTAAATGATAATTGTCTGGAATCCATCTTGACATGTCGGGTTGGTTACAGATTTAGCAGGAGCAGACGAATACACTAACAGAAAAAGGATTGATTAACAAATGTAGCTAAATACATACGAAAATGTTAAGGACGTAGAAACAATGGTATGAGTCATACGTTAAACTCTATGTGCTGATTTACCTGTATATTTGTATCTTCAAGTTGGTTATTCACTTGCACCCTATTTTTGTATGTATGCATGCAGTAGATTTTATGGATGTCGCTGTCATTCCGATGTGTTTATGATATTGTATGATATGTACTCCGATGGGTATAATACCTAATAATGCCTTTAATGTAATTGCTCATTTAACATCCATGCAACAGTTGGTGAATCTTTAAATGATAATTGTCTGGAACCCATTTAGAGATGTCGGGTTGGTTACATATTTAGCAGGAGCGGACGAATACACTAACAGAAAAAGGATTGATTAATGAATGCTTTGTAAATAGCTTTTCATAACCAAACCTTCAAGGGTCTTCCATGGCCATGGATTCCTTCAACGTTGAAAAGACGGACTGAAGATTAGGAAGATGGCCGCTTGGTCACAGACTGTGGTGACGTCATGACCTAGCCTATGATAACGAGTCTCCAAACAGCAGTTTACCGATGGTGGTACAGGACACGTGACATGTTTTACCGGTAACACCACCATGTATTATCAGCTGAACAATTAGATAAAACATATAAGTCTCTGCACAATCTCTAAAGATCACACATTAACACGTCTTCGGTACCAGCGGTTAAATTTCGAGGGATTTGAATTGAAATGGATACTTTACGATGCTGTATTCAGTTTTACACCAATAAAAGCTCTGCTTTCTTTGCATGAAATGATCATAGTTCTTTGTGGCCTTAATTATGAAACTTAGTATCAAACATGATAACCCGACAAAAAGACGCGGCCAAATGAAAAGCATTGAAAGACATAGAATATCTCACAAGGACCCCTAGCGGTACATGATGAAACTGAATGCTATTAAACTGAATGAACTGAATGTTCTATAGAAAGAAAATAACGAGATTCTGCAATACCATCGCGGACTGGGCTTCAAATAAGGACCAAAGAGGTTCTTAAAAGAATTTATATATCAACTGACTTATCTAATTCGTGTGGGAACAAAGCGGCCTTGTCGTAACATTGTAGAACATCTTTGTGACGACAAAGTTTAAAGAACAAATTGTCTGAATGTTGGATCTTGTTATAAATATAGTGCCGCCATTTAATCTCCAAGCAGATGTTGGAAAGAAATATTTGGGCCCCTATTATATGTCGAGATGCAACTTGTACTACAGGGATTAGCTTTTCAATAGAACATAATTCACCTGTTTTACAAATCACATATATACGGTGACGCCCATTCAGTATTAATGGAAACGCTAGCTTATTGTATCCCGAACTGTTTTCGTCACTAGCGGGTCAAACCTCGCTATGCAATCGGACTCCAGCGGTCGGGACCAAAGTCCAGCGGATACAGAGTTCGCTACAAACCTGCCACGTTCACTCGTATTTCAGTCAACAGACCGGCGACGATGGTTCCTGTAGTACCAGCAGTATCCGCTAGGTGCGGAGCTGCACCAGTCATCCCGACATTACCCAGCGGCCATGATCAAAGTCTAACAGGTACAGAGTTGGTTTCCCACCTGCAACGTTTACTGGTATATACACTAGACAGGAGACATCTGAGGACGTTTGTCTTGTAGAATTATACTGACACTGGTTACGTCTTAAGGAGACCTTCTTACCGTCACGTCACACAGGTGAGTTTGTAAACCTATTTTACTACAGGTGAGAAACGTTTGACGTGGCAAATCAGCCTGGCGGCCATTTTAGGTCAACTACTTCAGACTACTTTTTTCCACCTTGAGACTTTCATTGCTCTTTTTGTAGTGAATCCTGTATAAATGGAAATACGAAAAAGTTTAAGGAATTCGTTCATGTATATAACATGACAGAAAGTGACCAAATAAATGCCTTCTAAGTTACTTTGAATGTGTAGGCGGGTAGGATATTTTGAATTACAATTTTATGGTATTCACAGTTGCACTTTAGATATCTTAATCATGATAATGTTAATAGGATAATGATCATGTGAGTATCTCATTGTGGCAAGGACCTATCAGTCCTATCAGTGTCCTGATCTCTGCCCCGCCCCTCGGCACGTCCGCGTGACGTGTTAATGATTGATGGACAGAACAAACTCTCAGGAGTGGTCTGAGCTGACGTCACGGTGGGAGCCAAGCACTGGGAGATGTAAACAATTACATCACGAGTACAAATTAGGCTTAGCGGGGATTCAACGGTGCTTACTCCACAGATGTTAACGTTGGTACTTAAAAAGGAGTCTTGTTAAAGGTTAATGTTTAAAGAAACTTAACCCCAGCGTCGGTGATAGTATAATAGCCACATAGATTGGTTTACTGGTTTACCGAGATACCCTTAGCTCATATATATGCCTTCTATGTTTGCAGAATTAGATGACTGGGCGAGTCAAACAGTAGTTTTACACCTGCAGTTTCAATAATCTATGTTCTATTAACATGTAAGTATGTTATTTGTGGCGAGCACCTATCAGTGTCCTGATCTCTGCCCCACCCATCGGCACGTCCGCGTGACGTGTTAATGATTGTTGGACAGAACAAACTCTCAGGGGTGGTCTGAGATGACGTCACTGGGAGGGCAAGGTACTCGGAAATTTGCAAACAACTACGGTACAAGTTCCAACTGGGCTAAGTGTGGGCTGAATGTTGCTCAGTCTCCAGAGGTTAAGGGTGGTACTTTAATGTGATTACAGTGAACAGTCCCCTTATCAGATGTCCCCAGATCAGTTGGTACAAGGTCTGAACTCCGCGTGCGCGGGGTCAAAGGTGAAGACCCCTGAGTCCCTGACTTGTCCTCAGGATTTCTTACGTAGACACATGTCTAGAGATGTTTCCTTTAATATTGTTCGGGGTTCTTTAACTTTGAGACATTGACCACAATACATCTCACTGTGAATACACATTTTAAGATAAAGGAATTTCGAATTCTTTAACCTGCTGCCCTGCGTAAATCGTCACAAAAGTACAAGGCTTTCATCCTGTAGCATACATGGTGTCTGGAATAGGATGGGTTCAGTGACAGTGACGTTTCGTCTGTTTTCAGGATGGCAGGACCGGTCCGAGAAAGAGTCACAGATGCCGACAGGCGCCATTTTGATTTTGTCCAAACCTTGCTCCGTATTTCCGATGAACTGACAGAAGAGGAGACAGCAAACGTGAAGGTCTTCTGTCTGCATCTAATCCCTAAGGGCCACCTGGAACAGCTCAGGCGGGCTATGGACGTTTTCGTCAAACTGATGGAACTGGACAAAATCGACCAGGAGAATCTCGACTTTCTCAAAGAGATCTTGGAAAGAATCGGACGACAGGACCTGATTCAAAATGTTCTGCGGCGGTTCCAGCCGCCTGACCGAGAGATTCCGGAAAATCCCGAACTGCAGCCGGGAACAATTCAACAGGGAGCGGATGCAGAAGGTAAGTTACAACTAACATGCACGAAAATTATGGATAAACCTCAAACAACAACTCAATATCAATACAATTTGCTCTGCAACTTGTCTCGTCATAGGAAAAAAAATTCAATAAATTTGCTCTCAATCTAACTACTGATAGTCATCATAGGAAACAATACTGCGGACTGGTTTTCAATTGACATAAACAATTTGATACTTTATATTCCAGGAAATGCAACGTCTAACACCTATGTGGTCGTGAACGGCCAAGTGCGCATGATCCAGGAAACTCTAGATCGTCTTAGAAACCACATAGCAACGTTATCTGGCACCAGAAGGTCACAGGTCAAGTTCAGAGGTTACAAGAAGCACAAGAGCATCCTGGTGCACTTCTCCATACCGCGGGAGAACACGGCGGTGCTGAGGCACATGGCGGATCACTCCGACCCGAGACTTGTCTACATGGGCGTCAAGTCACTGCAGATCGACTCTGAAGTTCCCATCAAGGTTCAACCGGGAGTGCCGCTGTACGGTGAGCTGACTTTGTGTTTGTCTTCATATGCTTGCAGTTGTATTTATCATAGACTTAGTTGGTATTTTTCTACAGGTTTGAATTCATGATCAGGTGCATTCAGTTGGTATTCCAGTTTATATATTGAGTTGTTTTATTTTGGCAATGTTTACATTTTTCTTCCAAGTTAGAATAGAATTTTACAGAAAAGGAAAAAAAAATTCTCGACGCTGTCAACGTCACCTTTCGTACTAGGTACTTTACAACATGTCTAAAACATGTCTAATAGATGTCTAATAGATTGTCCCTAGCTGTCATTTTTTTATACAGATAAAGCTCTATGTACTAGAAATGCACTTTCCATACATCAGAACCATCTAGACTGCTTATCTTTTAAATTGTAAAGTTCCTTTCACTAAATGTTTTTCAGATGTCAAGAGACAACTGCCTGTTGATGACATCGAGGTGGGATGCAGTACCCGGACCAAACACCAGAGGGCGCCCCAGAGCTGGACCCGCCTGTCTGCACTGAACCTATTCTCGGACGCCCTGCCGCTCCATCTGCAGGCTGCCGCGAGTCTGGAGTACCAGGGCTTCTCCTACAGCCTAGTTCGGGCCCTGGTGCAGAAGGACCGGCTCAGAGAACACCAGATGAGGCAGGCCATCCAGAACCTCAGGAACGCAGAGGTGGATTCCAACACGCTCCGTCAGAAGGCAGAGGTGGACTCCAACACGCTCCGTCAGAAGGCAGAGGTGGATTCCAACACAATCATGACTTTTCGCTCCAAGCTCGATATCACAGAGAACAGACTGAAGGAGGCTCTTGAGACGATCGCAGTTCTTGAAGAAAAGCTGCAGCAGGCTCAAGAATACGCAGAGAAAGCCGCCAAGCAGGTGACATCCCACGTGACGGAGTACAAGGGAGAGAAGCCACCTGGAGGCTGGCCACAGGAGTACAGGGGAGAGAAGCCGCCTGGAGGCTGGCCACAGCAGTACATGGGAGAGAAGCCGCCTGGAGGCTGGCCACAGGAGTACAGGGGAGAGAAGCCGCCTGGAGACTTGTCTGCACAGGTCGAGAAGGCAGATGCTGCTACACAGACACACCTAGCGGGTCCTGTTGGTACTGCAGTGAGACCTGGAGATGTGGGTGACAAGCTTGGAGAAGATCCGACTGTACAGGAAGAAGAAAAGAGATCTTCAAGACAAGACTCTGGCATTGGAAGAGAGGATGCTCTGGGTTCAGAAGCACCCGAGCAAGAGCGAGACACATCGGGGACAGAAGGGGCGGCATCCCGCTCAACTGGGGATAGCAAACAGGATGTGGTCACTTTTGGCGGGAAAGGATCAGAACCGGGAAAGTTTAAGTTCCTGCGCGGGGTTGTGGTGTCGCCTAGCAACGAGATATGTGTGGCTGATATGGGTAACAGGCGAGTCCAAGTCCACAGCATGGAGGGGGTTTACCTGCGCAACTTCCCAACAGTTGTACCGGGTACAGGAGAAAGTACGATGCTGCCACGTGATGTTTGTATGGACAGTAACGGCACGCTGTGGGTGGTGGGGGAAGGAGAGACAGCCGAACATGTTGTACAGTACAGCACGGACGGGGCCGCCATGGCGCGGTTTGACCTGAAGAAGAGCCATAATTTCCGCGGCATCGCAGTAGACACGCGCACTAACCACATCCTGGTGACTGATGCAGCCAACACTGAAGTACAGGTGTTCCGTCCGGACGGCTCCCTGGTGCGGACAGTCCGGCATCCCGAGGGTGAGATGAAATACCCACATTACGTCACTGTGGACGGGGAAGGGAACATTCTTGTGTCGGACTGGAGAAGTGACTCTGTGTACGTGTATGATGAGTCCGGGAAGTTCCTATTCCAGTTTGGAGGGAAGGGAAGTGGTGAAGGTCAGCTGATGTATCCCCGCGGCATCTGTACAGGCAGCTCTGGGCACATCCTCGTGGCGGACAATGAGAACAGGAGAGTTCAGATCTTCACACGTCACGGCGAGTTTGTCCGAACCTTTCGTACTGGATTTAAGCCGACAGGCCTGGCTGTGGGACCGGAAGGTCAGCTGGTTGTGACCGATCAACCTAACCACACTTTGGCCGTATTTTCTAATTACTGATTGTAGAACAATTTAATCTTCGAAATTGATTGACTTTTGTCCTAACACAGACCGGACAAATTCATTTTTTTTTACATTTTATTCAGCCCATTAGCTACCATACGGATGGACGGATGGACGGGTGGGGCGGTGCCTACTTCCAACGCCCTTGGACCCGTCGATCAGACCAGACTTTTGGAAGGTCACGTGTTCTCAGAAATTGAGTCCTTTTTATAACTGTTCCCATCTGCATCGTCAGTCATATTCAAGAAGATTCCCAGAAGCTCACTTTGTGTTCACTCACAATCCTAATGCTTTATTCAATACGTACTGTCATGTTCATGTTGGTTAGGGGTAGCTTACTAACAGATTGTGATTTCCCTTCATGACTTAGCCGATGATAACGAGTATCCAAACAGCAATTTACTGGTGAAGGTTCAGGATGCACGACATTTTTCACCTGTAACATAAAGTATTATCAGCTGAACGACTCAATACTACATACAGGTCTCTACACCATGTCTAACGATTGCACAATAACAATTCTTTTGTATCAGCGGTTGAATCCCTTGTGGCTGAATTGGGTCCTGTGAGAACATAATCAGTATTTCACCAATTAAAGTTATAACTGCTTTGGATGAAATCATTATGGTGGTCTAACGTATGATAAGTACAGACCATAGTTTCGATCCCTATTCACCATATAATAATAGTGATAGTGATAGTCCAGTGCCAACATTTTATCTCCAAGCAGATGTTGGGAGGAAAATTGTCTGCCACTGGTGTCTATCGTGGTGGTAGATGTATATTCACACCTAGCGGATACTGCAGGTAATACAGGATGCCCCTGAAGGAAATTTTGCCCAGTAACGCATAGAAACAGAAATGCAGGGATGAACTGCCCAGTAGAACCAAATGTACCTGTATTACAAGTCATATATGTGCGGCGGCGCTCATTACGCGTACGCATTAGTGACAATTATTACCCTTATCCGAACTAATTTCGTCACTAGCGGGTAATTATAAAAAAAACTTCGCTATGATATCAGAAACCTGCAGAATCGTAATCAAAGTCCAAAGAAATGCTTCAAATCAGCCGCGTTTACTGGTACATCAATCACATGACCGCAGACGCCAACTCATGTAGTACCGGCAGTATCCGCTAGGTGCGAAGCTGCACCTGCCACTACTACATTACCCAGCGGCCATGATCAAAGTCTGACGGGTACCGAGTTGAAAGAACTGCCAAGTTTTTACTGCTATTTATTTCAGTCACCATACAGGAGACATCTGAGGACGTTTGTCTTAAAGAACCAGTCTAACATTGGTTACGTCTTACGTCTTACTGTTACGTCACACAGGTGAGTTTTTACAGTGCAGGTGAGAAATGTTCACTTTAGACAAGCTATTTTAGGTCAATGACAGGAAAAGGATTTTAGTACCATTTGTGACTTTCATTGTTCTTAAAGTGGTTGGGGAGGAGTAACACATTTTAATTCGGGAAATAAGATGATAACAAATTCTAGAAAGATTGCGTTTCCTTATTTGGAGGATATATGGACATTTGTTACTAGTAAACGTGACACGACATGACTGGAATAGGGACGTCAGCGTAAGATTTGGACCTGTGTATAAACACGGCGGTGTCAAGTTACATGGGTTGACAGATTCATTCATTAATTGGTTTGGGTGTTCAGCACGTAGTTTGGGTTTCCCAACTCGCATGTGGCTACTACAAAGGTCTAGCCCTGCTGACCGACACAAACATATTCATCGCTTGCTCTTTTAACGCTCAAGTCTTTACTAGACTCCATAGGTCGCTGGACAAGACGTAAAAATGGAAAAAATAGAGTTGTAAGCCGGCCGGAGAAGTATAGCCAACTAGGGAACAGCGCGCGACCCACAACCTACGTTTTTTTTCCAGCGACCTATGGAGTCTGGTAGAGACTATAACACTCTATGTTTATTAGAAATAAGTTCATCGACGACCATCTTCTCTTCCTTGCCATTTTTTGTTGCATTTTCAAGTATCAACATCGCTGTCTCCGCCCCTTCCGAAGGACAAGTTAATCATTGTTGAACAAACATTCCAACGCGAATGAGCCGATAATAATCTCATAAATCTCTTCTGTGTTACACTATGTTTCAATTGCTAGCTGAGTGGGTGTGGCAAAATATAGTTTTGCACCTGCAATTTGAATAATCTAATGTGTTTTGAAGACTTAGGATGATGAACGTGTTTACGTTACTAGTATTTGTGGCAAGGACCTATCAGTGTCCTGATCTCTACCCCGCCCCTCGGCACGTCCGCGTGACGTGTTAATGATTGACGGACAGAACAAACTCTCCGAGTGGTCTGAGCTGACGTCACGGGGAGGGCCAAGCACTGGAAGATGTAAACAATTACACCACGAGTACAAATAAAGCTTAGCGAAGATTCAACGGTGCTTACTCCACGGATGTTAACGTTGGTACTTAAAAGGAGTCTTGTTAAAGGTTAATGTTTAAAGAAACTTAACCCCAGCGTCGGTGATAGTATAATAGTCACATATATTGGTTTACCAGTTTACCGAGATACTGTAAATGCAGATATGTTCGCGGTGGATTTATGTTCGCGTTTTTCGCGGCGGCCGCTTCACCGCGAATTTAAAACCACCGCGAACATTTTTCCATAATAGTAAGAGACTACAGTGCATGTTGCTACCGCGAAATTAAACCACCGCGAAAAGTCCATTTTCCCGCTACCGCGAAATTAAATCCCCGCGAACTTAAATGCATTTACAGTACCTTTAGCTCATATATATGCCTTCTATGTTTGCAGAATTAGATGACTTGGCGTGTCAAACAGTAGTTTTACACCTACAGTTTCAATAATCTATGTTCTATGAGCATATTACTAATAGTATGTTATTTGCACAAAGACCTATCAGTGTTGTGATCTCTACCCCGCCCCTCGGCACGACCGCGTGACGTATTAATGATTGTTGGACAGGACAAACTCTCAGTGTGGTCTGAGCTGACGTCACGGGGAGGACCAAGCACAGGGATATGTACAAAAATTAAATCACGAGTCTAAATTTGGCTTTTAGTAAATTCAATGGTGTTAATGTTTGTACTTGAAAATTACTTTTTAATGATCAATTATTTTTAAACAATTTACACAGGCGTCGGTGAGATTATCATAACCACATATATGTCTTATAATGTTTTAAGAGATAGATTAGTAGGCGTGTAAACTTGTTTGACCAGTAGTTTTACACCTGAAGTTTAGATAATCTTTGTGCGATGAACATTATAAGTATGTTATTTGTGACGAGCACTTATCAGTGTCCTGATCTCTGCCCCGCCCCTCGGCACGTCTGCGTGACGTGTTAATGATTGTTGGACAGAACAAATCTAAACTCCCCCAAGAGTGGTTGAGCTGAGGTCACGATATGGGCAAGGTGCAAAGATTCACAAATAACTACAGTACAAGTTCCAACTAGGCTTAGTGTGTGCTGAATGTTGCCCAGTCTCCAGAAGTTAACGCTGTTATTTTGATATGATTACAGTAGAATGTACCTTTGTCAGATATCCAGAAAAGACAGTAAGCTGGTAAAGGGTTTGAACTGCGAACGCGCAGGGTCAAAGGTGAAGGCCCCTAAAAGCCCATGAGTTTTTGTGTTGTTGAGACACATGTCGAGACGTTTTTTTTTTTTTTCATGTCTCGGGGACTTCAACTTAGAGGGATTATCCAAATGCATCACATTTCAAAGTGCAGAAATTACTTTGTTATTTAACCTTCTATCCTGACAAATCGCCATAGCTATGCGGCTACCATCCTGTAGCTATATGTACGTCTTTTTATCCTTTTAGACGTACAACGTGTGCAGAGTAAGATCAGTTCAGTGACGTTCCATCGTCTGTTTTCAGGATGGCAGGTCCGGTCAGAGAAAGAGTCACAGATGCCGACAGGCGCCATTTTGATTTTATGCAAACCTTGCTCCGTATTTCCGATGAACTGACAGAAGAGGAAACGGCAAACGTGAAGATCTTCTGCCTACATCTGATTCCTAAGGGCCAACTGGCACAGCTCAGGCGGGCAATGGACGTTTTCGTCAAGCTCATGGAACTGGACAAAATTGACCAGGAGAATCTAGATTTTATTAAAGAGATCTTGGAAAGAATCGGCAGACAGGACCTGATTCGGGACGTTCTGCGGCGGTTCCAGCCACCTGACCGAGAGATTCCGGAAAATCCCGAACTCCAGCCGCCTGGCCGAGAGATTCCGGAAGATTCCGAACTCCAGCCGGAAACCCCCCAACTGCAGCCGGAAACCTCCGAACTGCAGCCGGAAACCTCCGAACTGCTCCCCGAAACCCCCGTACTGCCGCCAGAAAACCCTGAACCCCAACCAGAAAACCCAGAACTCCAACCAGGTGAAAGCAATTCATATGAAGCCAATGAAGGTGACTTTTAATGTATTTACATACAATTATTTCTAACGCCTTACTATTTTATACGCTTTTATATTTCTACAACGTCAAGTACAGCTTTCCTAGTCCAAAACTCTCATTTCTACGTGGAAAAGAATGTAGAAATATTTGAGATGTTTTTGAGATATTTCTGTAAATTCCTGTTTTAATTGGCATGAACGTGTCAATGTGTCTGCAAATTCATTTTTGATTAACTTTAACATATCAATAATTATTCATTGAAGGAACAACAACGTCCAACATCTACGTGGTCGTACATGGCACAATGCGCATGATCCAGGAAACTCTAGATCATCTTAGAAACCGCCTGGCAACGTTATGTGGCACCAGAAGGTCACAGGTCAAGTTCAGAGGTTACAAGAAGCACAAGAGCATCCTGGTGCTCTTCTCCATACCGCGGGAGAACACGGCGGTGCTGAGGCACATGGCGGATCACTCCGATCCGAGACTTGTCTACATGGGCGTCATATCACTGCAGATCGACGCTGAAGTTCCCATCAAAGTCCAACAGGAGGCGCCGTTGTACGGTGAGTTGACTTCTTTTGCTCTTAATATATTCACAGTTGTCAGTTTCAGAGTCAGGTTCATTAAGACATCGTTACTAAATGTAACAGTGTTGAATTGGCTTTCATGTTCATATGTACTAACCTTTCTATTGCAGACCATCGAAGCTTATCAGAGATTAAACATATGAAAGAAAATTGAATGTCTCATTTTGACAAAACAGTACTTTTGATCTACCACATGACTTAAATCGCCAGCAGGTCTGCTAGACAAAGTTTGCTATACAAATTGATACAGATGTTGTCGGAAAATCTACCATGGCCACATGACTGAAATTGCTAACCTCATCTACACTTTGATGATAAGGACATGTACGAGATGTCATACTAATCCATGTGTTCCAGATGTCAAGAGACAACTGCCTGTCGATGATATCCGGATGGGATGCAGTACCCGAAGCAAATACCAGAGGGCGCCCCAGAGCTGGACCCGCCTGTCTGCCTTGAACCTGTTCTCGGACGCCCTGCCGCTCCATCTGCAGGCAGCCGCGAGTCTGGAGTACCAGGGCTTCTCCTACAGCCTGGTCCGGGCTCTGGTGCAGAAGGACCGGCTCAGAGAACACCAGATGAGGCAGGCCATCCAGAACCTCAGGAACGCAGAGGTGGATTCCAACACGCTCCGTCAAAAGGCAGAGGTGGATTCCAACACGATCATGACTTTGCGTTCAAAGCTCAACATCACAGAGAACAGGCTGAAGGAGGCTCTTGAGACGATCCCGGTTCTTGAAGAAAAGCTGCAGCAGGCTCAAGAATACGCAGAAAAAGCCACCAAGCAGGTGACAGCCCACGTGACGGAGTACAAGGGAGAGAAGCCACCTGGGGACTGGCCACAGGAGTACAGGGGAGAGAAGCCGCCTGGAGGCTGGTCGACACAAGTTGAAAAGTCAGATGCAGCTACACAGACACACCTAGCGGATGATTTTGGTACTACAGGGGGATCTGGAGATGTGGGCGACAAGCTTGGAGAAGACCCGACTGCAAAGAAAGAAGACAAAACAGCTGCAAGGCAAGACTCTGGCAGTGGGGGCGATGGAAGAGAGGAATTTCTCGGTACAGAGGCACCCGAGCAAGAGCGACACACAGCGAGGATAGCAGGAGCGGCAGCTGGCTCTACTGGGGACTTGAAACCGAGTGTGGTCACTTTTGGTGGGGAAGGATCAAAACCTGGAAAGTTTCAGTACCCATGTGGCGTTGTGGTGTTGCCTAGCGACGAGATATTCGTGGCTGACTACTGCAACAAGCGAGTCCAAGTCCACAGCACGGAGGGGGTTTACCTGCGCCACTTCCCAACAGTTGTACCGGGTACAGGGGATAAGGACATGGAGCCACTTGATGTTTGTATGGACGGTAACGGCACGCTGTGGGTAGTGGGGCGGGGAGAGACAGCTGAGCATGTTGTACAGTACAGCACGGACGGGACCGCCATGGCGGGGTTTGATCTGAAGAATAGCTCTTATTACCGTGGTATTGCAGTGGACATGCGCACTAACCAAATCCTGGTGACTGATCGAGACAAAGGTGCAGTTCAGGTGTTCCGTCCGGACGGCTCCCTGGTGCGGACAGTCCGGCACCCACGGGGTGAGATGACACGCCCACATTACGTCACTGTGGACCGGGAAGGGAACATTCTTGTGTCGGACTGGGACACTCACTTTGTCTACGTGTATGATGAGTCCGGGAAGTTCCTGTTTCAGTTTGGAGGTGAGGGAAGTGGTGAAGGTCAGCTGAGTGATCCCCTCGGCATCTGTACAGACAGCTCGGGGTACATCCTCGTGGCGGACTATGGGAACGAGAGGGTACAGATCTTCACACGTCACGGCGAGTTTGTCCGGACCGTCCGTACTGGGTCTAACCCGGAAGGTCTGGCTGTGGGACCGGAAGGGCAGCTGGTTGTCATCAATTCTTTGAACAATACTGTGACTGTCTATCCCAACTATTAGTCATACTGCACTTTGGAGAAGGCTTTTATTTTGTTTCTTGGCCTCTACTGCACACGCTCTGTACAGCCCCTGGACGAGAGTGTCTTTTTTCCATTCCACCCAAATTAGATTGAAGATCAACGTTACTTGATCATGGATTGTTCACAATCTGACGATAAACGCTCAAAGCCGTTCGGCTTTCTTTCCGCTTGTTCAAAGGAATTTTATATATTCCATTCTTTATTTAATTTAAATACATTCTAGGAGAAGATGACCCTTACATTGCACAAATATAGGTAAATACATTTAAAAATGTTAAGGACTTTTAACTAATAGTAGGAAATAGGAATCATACGTTAAAATCTGAATGTTGATTCATCTTTATGTGTGTCCCTTGATTTATGCATTTTTTAAGCCTTTTTTTATGTCCTTCAATGCTCATAATACATTTTAATGTAATTGCTCATGTAACATCCATGCAACAGTTGGTTAATCTTTAGATGATAAGTGTCTGGAACCCATCTTGACATGTCGGGATGGTTACAGATTTAGCAGCAGCAGACGAAGATACTAACAAAAAAGGAATTGATTAATGAATGCTTTGTAAATAGCTTTTCATACCCAAGCCTTCAAGGGTCTTCCATCGCCATGGATTCCTTAAACGTCGAAAAGACGGATTGAAGATTAGGAAGATGGCAGCTTCGTCACAGACTGTGGTGACGTCATGACTTAGCCGATGATAACGAGTATCCAAATAGCAGTTTGCCGATGATGGTACAGGACACGTTTACGCATACTGGTATAATGTACCGGTAACACCACCATATATTATCAGCTGAACAATTAGATACAGCATAAAGGTCTCTGCACATTGGTATCAGAGGTTGAATTTCTTGGGAATTGAATTGGATACTTTACGATGCTGTATTCAGTTTTACACGAATAAAAGCTATGCTTTGTTTGCATAAATGATCATAGTCCTTTGTGGTGGACTACGGACATGCATCAGGACACCTCAGCACAGCAGTTGTGTTGGATCCTTCATACCCTAGTGTGCCTCATGCCTCAAGGTAACATGAACAGTGACAATGATGCCTTGACAGTCAGACCAAAACAGAACACGCCGTCTTTGTCTTCTTTACCTTCTTTCCACTAAGACAATTTTACCCACGTCTCTCTGAGGTCGTTACATTCCTTACCATAACCGTAGCTACTCAGTACAGCATGATACCTAACGTCCTAAAGCTCACAAGGCCTATCCAACGATACATGGCTGATATGCGGGAGCTAACAACAGTTTCAATAGAAAGGAATGTGCTTTTTTTGAGCGTTGCAGGGATGGCTACTGACTCCTCTGTGTGTTTCCAGCACGGCCATAGCGTACAGAGGCCAAGTTGGTTTTACTCCCGTCGGCCTTTGCGCCAGTAATCTACCTGACAGGAACACGGAAGTACTGCAGCAACTGAAGCGCGTTGCGCGGACTATAGTTGTACTACGAGTCTTTTCAAATAGATCAACGCGCTTAGAGTACGGTTATGGGGAGTCCTCTGTCAATGGACCGAGAACACAGTTAAGCGTACGTACAAACAGATTTATGCTAAAAAAACTTGCGGCTTGCACGTTGCACCTTAAGGCGTTCTTCGTACCATTCTTCACACAGGTGAGATTTCACACCTGCTTTACTTTACGGTAACTTGGCATGTCAGCAAGGAGGTCGTTTTAGGTCAAAGTCTCAAAAGCCTGTATGTTATCTTGAGACCTTAATCCTTATGTGTATAAGAACAATTGATATCTTGTATCAAAAGAAAACATAGGAAAATTCAAGAAGTTCTCATTTTATTGGAAGGTGAGCAGGTATCTGCTATTCTTCACTTACTTACTTAAACATTCTTAAACATGGATATATTCTTAGCCACACTCCCCGTACCGGTCGGTAGGTATGTACAGTTACCTTTTTAATATTCTTCTTAATATGAACAAGAAGTTAAACATGTAAATATGTTATTGGTGGCACTGAGGGCCTACTATACTGGTGTCATAAACAATGACTCCACCCCTCGCCACGTCTGTGTGACTTGTCACCGGTGCTGAACAGAGCAAACATCACGAAGCCTGTGAGCTAATAATGGCGACATATTTGTCTTTGGTGCTACACTTGGCATGTTAAACTGCAGTTTTACGCCTGCAATTTGAATAGTATAATTCATAATAAAAATTAAGATGATATCGATGAACCTGTTAGTATTATGTTATTTGTGACAAGGACATCAGTGTCATGATCCCCACCCCTCGGCACGTCCGCGTGACGTGTTAATGATTGTTGGGCAAAACAAAACTCTTCCGGAGTCGGTGTGTTGACGTCATGGGGAGGGCCAATCAATGGAAAAATAAACAATCACACCACGGGTACAAATTAGCCTTAGTGATGAATAAACGGTGCTTACTCCACAGATGCTTACGTTGGTACTAAAATGAATTCTTATAATTAATAATCTATAACAATCTTAAACTTAAACCCAGCGT
>NC_049995.1:18602178-18616266 GCF_000003815.2 Branchiostoma floridae
CTTTATATGGTTGAAGACATAGATGGGTTCGCATGTCAAACATTTTACAGCTGCAGTTAAATAGTCTATGTTCTATGAGTAAAAATGTTATTTGTGGTGAGGGATTGCCATGATCTCTGTCCGCCTGACGTGTTAATGATTGATGGACAAAACAAACTCTCCGGAGTGGTCTGAGCTGACGTCACGAGAGGTCAAGTTGCTCAGTCTCCGATGTTGACGTTGTAACTTCAATATGATTACAGTGACAGATATTCCAGATATCCAGAAGATTAAAAGAAGACAGTAAGCTGGTACAAGGTTTGAACTGCGCAAGCGCAGGGTCGAAGGTGAATGTCAGTGATATATTAGTAGTATAGAAGGAGCACGCTGACTATTATTATTCTGGACTCTGGAGCAAGGTGGAGCAGGTCATAGGTCATCGTCTGACGGTCTAGTCTAGGGGAATTTTCTGAGCTCTGGGTAGGGGTAAAACAGGGGTCAAGTCGACCTTTTGAGCCACTCCAAAGCAATGATTCACTGCATGTACATATAGATGGCACATGTTTATACGCACATGACAAATATACTTACTTACAACAAATATACTTACTCACTTACTCCGGAGCATACTCCGGAGCAGTATTTTTACTCCGGAGCAGTGTTTTTACTCCGGAGCAACACGTATAGTTACTCCAAAGCAATGATTCACTGCATGTACATATAGATGGTATATGTTCGTACGTACATGCCAAATATACTTACTTACAACAAATATACTTACTCATTTACTTCGGAGCATACTCCGGAGCAGTATTATTTACTCCGGAGCAGTGTTTTTACTCCGGAGCAACACGTATAGACGCTCCAAAGCAATGATTCCCTACATGTACATATAGATGGTATATGTTCGTACGTACATGACAAATATACTTACAACAAATATACGTACTCATTTACTCCGGAGCATGCTCCGGAGCAGTATTTTTTTACTCCGGAGCAGTGTTTTTACTCCGGAGCAACACGTATAGTTACTCCAAAGTAATGTTTCACTGCATGTACATATAGATGGTATATGTTCGTACGTAAAACTAACCTTAACGATCATAATAGATAAAATTAAAGAAAAAGTAAGGTAAACCTTACGACCAGGGCAAATAAGGGCATGTCTCACACGAGGGGGTGGGGGCGGTGTTGGGGGGTGGGGTGTAAGAATTACCTTGGTGGGTAAGAAGGTCAGCCTGAACCTTAGTTGAACAAGAAAAATAGATAAAGAAAAATGTAAGGTATACCGGCGTAGAGGCTTACAACCAGGCCAAATAAGGGCATTTCCCTCATGATTGGAGGGGGGGTGTCTTGGGGGGGGGTCTTAGGGGTGTCTTGTCTTGTTCCCTTGGTGGGTCAAAAGGTCGACTTGAGCCCTGTTTCACCCCTACCCAGAGCTCAGAAAATTCCCCTAGACTAGACCGTCAGACGATGACCTCTGACCTGCTCCACCTTGCTCCAGAATAATAATAGTCAGCGTGCTCCTACTATACTACTCATATTGCCTACAATGCATCCGACTGTGAATACATATTTGGAAATGAACTGAAATGCAGAAAGTTCTTAGTCTTTGACCTATTGCTCTGCATAAGTCAGAAAAAAATCAGTGTGTCTACAAGACGCGCAATGTGTGCAGAATACTCTCAGTCCAGTGACATTTTATCGTCTTTTTACAGGATGGCAGGTTCGGTCCAAAAAAGAGTCACAGCTGCCGACAGGCGCCATTTTGATTTTGTCCAAACTTTGCTCCGTATTTCCAAAGAGCTCACAGAAGAGGAAACGGCAACCATGAAGTTGTTCTGCCTGCATCTGATCCCTAAAGAACAGAGGGCACAACTCAAGCGGATAGTGGATGTTTTCCACAAGCTGATGGAACTGGACAAAATTGACCAGGAAAACTTGGAATTCATAGAAGAGATCTTGGAAAGAATCGGACGGCAGGACCTGATTCGGGACGTTCTGCGGCGGTTCCAGCCTCCTGACCGAGAGATTCCGGAAAATCCAGAACTCCAGCCTGAAAACCCCGAGTTTCAGCCGGAAAACCCCGAACTGCAGGCGGAAAACCCCGAGTTTCAGCCGGAAAACCCCGAACTGCAGCCGGAAAACCCCGAGTTTCAGCCGGAAAACCCCGAACTGCAGCCGGAAAACCCCGAACTGCAGCCGGAAAACCCCGAAAACCAGCCGGAAACCCCAGAACTCCAGCCGGGAGCAAGTCTGTTAGGGACGACAGCAGAAGGTGAGTCACATGTGGTGGATTTTAAGCCCCAAACAACACTGTCCGTACAACTGTCCATACATCTCGTCCTGAAGTACTTTTTCAACACTATTTACGCGTGGGGAGGGATTAAACTCCCCGCGTCAACTTTGAGGCTAGAAAACTTTTCTTAAACTTTTATTGTGAACAATTTTAGGATAATAGATAGTATTTGTTTTTCCATTTTTCGTGTTGCCATGGCAACGGGTTTCTGACAACCATATTATACAAGAATCACAAATTCTGGTTAAAGCCACGAGGTTTCTAAGTTTTCTTGCTAATATAATCTAATATAACATTCATAATTGAATATTCGTAATTCATACTAGTGTGATAACGTAATCTGTCACAATCCCAAACGGTGAAAAATGACACAAGGTTTTAATCAAGTCGTTGTCACTCGACTATCATTATTAATTTGTACAAAAAACTTCAAAGGAACGTTTTCAGTCTTCTTTATGGTATTTGCTTGATATATGTGGAATAGAATGTATTTACAGAATCTAAGGTTGCAGATCTAAGATTCAGGATTTCAAAGGAGACCAAAAATACCTATGACTTATGATTTATTTTTACACCATTGCGGTTGCATTTGACAACACAAGTCTATAATAAGTCTATTGGACAACATTTCTCTCGTTACATTTTTGTTTAATACAGTACTAAGTCTAAGAGAAATCAATCCTTATTTACACAGTTTTAGTTAATGAAAACACATATATGACGTCATGTAGTGCAACAATACATGGTTTACATATCCGGGCGATTTTATATTGTGTTGTACAATAAGCTGCACTTTAGCCCTTGTCTAAAATTTTGCAGCTTTTAGTGCGTCGTGCGATAAACCGAATCATCTCATCTCCTTACGAATGACTTTGGCCATTTTGTATTCGTGTTTGTTTCAGGTGACGTGCAGGGATATTTTGACGATGTCATCGAAGAAGTCAGCTACAAGTGGGACGACCTGGCCTGGAAGCTGGGATTTCAGGATAACGAAATCAAAGTAATCCGAGACTTGGAGCGAGACCATGACCGCAGGTGCAGGGAAATGCTGAACCGGTGGAGAAACAGGGAGGGAAGGGGAGCTACTCTACAGGTGCTGATCCAAGCCCTAAAGAACATTGGTGAAACTCGGACAGCAGAGAGCCTGGAAGGTTTGTATCATCGTTTTGGAAGATATGTTAAAATTTGCCATCACGATCTACCCTTTATATAACAGTTCTGTAGAAAATTATAAGGGTCAAGAGTTTTCTTCTCCATCCAACTAGAAACTATTAGAAATATTTCTGAATAGTTTGTAAAATAGCACAAACATCTTAATAATTATATTGAATTTGCAGGAACTACAACCTCCAACACCTACGTGGTCGTGCACGGCACAGTGCGCCTGATCCAGGAAACTCTAGATCATCTTAAAAACTGCCTGGCAACCTTAATTGGCACGAGAAGGTCACAGGTCAAGTTCAGAGGTTACAAGAAGCACAAGAGCATCCTGGTGCACTTCTCCATACCGCGGGAGAACACGGCGGTGCTGAGGCACATGGCGGATCACTCCGACCCGAGACTTGTCTACATGGGCGTCAAGTCACTGCAGATCGACGCTGAAGTTCCTATCAAGGTTCAACAGGGGGCGCCTGTGTACGGTGAGCTGACTTTGTGTTTGTCTTCGTATGCTTGCAGTTGTATTTATCATAGACTTAGTTGGTATTTCTCTACAGGTTTGAATTCAGGTGCATTCAGTTGGTATTCCAGTTTATGCATTGAGTTGTTTTATTTTGGCAATGTTTTCAATTTTCTTTCAAGTTACAAGAAAATTTTATTGAAAAGGAAAAAGGTTGTTGACGCTGTCATCGTCACCTTTCGTAGGTACTTTACAACATGTCTAAGACATGTCTAATAGATGTCAAATAGATTGTCCCTAGCTGTCATTTTTATACAGATAATGCTGTATGTACTAGAAATACACTTTCCATAAATCAGAACCATCCAGACTGCTTATCTGTTGATTTGTGAAGTTTCTTTCACTAAATGCCTTTCAGATGTCAAGAGGCAACTGCCTGTTGATGACATCCAGGTGGGATGCAGTACCCGAACCAAACACCAGAGGGCGCCCCAGAGCTGGACCCGCCTGTCTGCCCTGAACCTGTTCTCGGACGCCCTGCCGCTCCATCTGCAGGCAGCCGCGAGTCTGGAGTACCAGGGCTTCTCCTACAGCCTGGTCCGGGCTCTGGTGCAGAAGGACCGGCTCAGAGAACACCAGATGAGGCAGGCCATCCAGAACCTCAGGAACGCAGAGGTGGATTCCAACACGCTCCGTCAGAAGGCAGAGGTGGATTCCAACACGCCCCGTCAAACGGCAGAGGTGGATTCCAACACGCTCCGTCAGAAGGCAGAGGTGGATTCCAACACGATCATGACTTTGCGCTCCAAGCTCAACATCACAGAGAACAGGCTGAAAGAGGCTCTTGAGACGATCGCATTTCTTGAAGAAAATCTGCAGCAGGCTCAAGAATACGTAGAGAAAGTCGCCAAGCAGGTGACATCCCACGTGACGGAGTACAGGGGAGAGAAGCCGCCTGGAGGCTGGCCACAGGAATACAGGGGAGAGAAGCCGCCTGGTGGCTGGCCACAGGTGTACAGGGGAGAGAAGCCGCCTGGAGGCTGGCCACAGGAGTACAGGGGAGAGAAGCAGCCTGGAGGCTGGCCGCAGGAGTACATGGGAGAGAAGCCGCCTGGAGAAACGCTACAGGAGTACAGGGGAGAGAAGCCGCCTGGAGAAACGCTACAGGAGTACAGGGGAGAGAAGCCGCCTGGTGGCTGGTCGGCACAGGTCGAGAAGGCAGATTCAGCTACACAGACACACCTAACGGATCCTGTTGGTACTACAGGGATACCTGGAGGTGTGGGTGACAAGGTTGAAGCAGACCCGACTGTAAAGGAAGAAGACGGAAAAACTCCAAGGCAAGACTCTGGCAGTGGGAGCGATGGAAAAGAGGTTGTTTTCGCTACAGAAGCCCCCGAGCAAGAGCGACACACAGCGGGGACAAAGGTAGCGGCATCTGGCCGTACTGGGGACATGGAACAGCGTGTCATCGCTTTTGGTGGGAGGGGATCAGAACCTGGAAAATTTTCACACCCATATGGCGTTTTGGTGTCTCCTAGCAACGAGATATTCGTGACCGATCACGGCAACAGGCGAGTCCAAGTCCACAGCACAGGGGGGGTTTACCTGCGCCATTTCCCCAACAGTTGTACCGGGTAGAGGGGATAAGGACATGCGGCCACATGATGTTTGTATGGACGGTAACGGCACACTGTGGGTACTGGGGCGGGGAAAGAAAGCTGACCATGTTGTACAGTACAGCACGGACGGGACCGCCATGACGCGGTTTGACATTAAGAATAGCTCTTATTACCGCGGCATTGCAGTAGACATACGCACTAACCACATCCTGGTGACTGATCCAGACCGCGGTGCAGTTCAGGTGTTCCGTCCGGACGGCTCCCTGGTGCGGACAGTCCGGCATTCACGGGTTGGGATGACACGCCCACGGTTCATTACTGTGGACGGGGAAGGAAACTTTCTTGTGTCGGACTGGGGCAATCACTTTGTCTACGTGTATGACGAGTCCGGGGAGTTCCTGTTCCAGTTTGGAAGTCATGGAAGTGGTGAAGGTCAGCTGAAGTTTCCCCGCGGTATCTGTACAGACAGGGCAGGTAACATCATCGTGGCAGACCATGGTAACGAGAGGGTTCAGATCTTCACACGTCCCCGCGAGTTTGTCCGGACTGTCCGTACTGGGTTTTGGCCGGAAGGCCTGGCTGTGGGACCGGAAGGACAGCTGGTTGTGACCAATGTGACCGGCACTGTTACTGTATATCCCAACTATTAGTCAAGCAGCACTTTGGAAAAGGATTTGCGTTAAAACAGAGTTTACAAAATTCTTATATATACTTTTGCGCCCTTTGTGATATAAGGAATGGCTGGATCGCTACAGACTTCCAACGACCTTTGACCTTTAGCTCATGTCAATTGTCCAGAAGGTCACGTGTTCTGAACAATCGGGGTCTCAGTTGTCCTGAAGTAGATCAGGAGACATGTCGAAAAATCGTTGATAAATCTCTCGGTGATCTATCTTCATATAACGATTAGAACGTATTATAACATTCCCCGTGACCAGAAGTTTTTTTTTTCCATTCCACCCAAACTAGATTGAACATCAACGTCATTTTATCATGGATTTTTCACGATCTGGCGATAAACGCTCAAAGCCGTTCGCTTTTCTTTCCGCTTGTTCAAAAGAACTCAATACATTCCATCATAAAGAATGCAATTGCATTCTAGGAGAAGATAACCCTTACTGTGGAAAATATAGATACATACATTTTACAAAATTTAAGGACTTATAGTATGAATCATACGTTAAACCCTAAATGTTGATTGTATAGATATATTTGTACGTGGATTAATTCATTTGTACCCAATTTTGTATGTTTGTACGCCTATAGTTGCAGGCAGTAGATTCTTTGGATGCCGCTGTCATTCTGTTGTGTTAATGAAGATTGTATGATATGTACCTCCATGCTCATAATATATTTTAATGTAATTGCTCATGTAACACTGCACGAAAAGGCAGATTTCCGCTGTGCAAACCCGTGTACACATGCAAGTAAATTCAGAGTTTCCATGAGTTTCAACGGGTGCCCACTGTGCGAACGTGACGTGCCCCTATATGGGGCACCTGTGCAAATCTGAGTAAACGGACCACTTGCGTGTGCATTACGTGCCCTTCCTGTGGAAACCCGTGTGCACTAGCTGTGCCACCTTAGTACACTTGTGCGTACGCGTGGAAACTAATGACGTAGGCTTTTGTTCGCAAATGACTGGTGCATAATTTGGCGGCTAATTCTCACCTAATTATCTCCCCGGGCCTCGACTGCGCCGTAATTACACCCTTTGTCATTAAAAAAGGCGTCATTTTCACTGCCACGGGCTTTCCCAGCCCAAAATTTACCCTCCCAGCTTTTCCCTTCCCCTGTATATAGTGTGTTTGCTTTTATTCGTTCTGAATGGTGAAATATCTTTCGTTATTTTTCGTTTTATTTTTTTAGATTCGACCGCTCCTGACGCGTTCCTTCATATGTACTTAGTGTCGTCGCTCCTTTGGCTTCCAAAGATTCCTCGGTCCACTGTCATTTATTTATTTATTGGTTTGGCTGTTCAGAACACACAGCCAGGGCTGCCCAACTAGCCACCGTCTTGTTGTTTTGGGGTTGTTATCCGTAGTCGCTCCACTCAAGGACGTTGTAAACGTTGTCCTTGCTCCACTGTGCAGTCGCTCCAAGTTTGATGACAGTAAATTCCTGCAGTGTAACATCCATGCAACAGTTGGTTAATCTTTTAATGATAATTGTCTGGAACCCATCTTGACATGTCGGGATGGTAACAGATTCAGCAGCAGCAGACGAAGATACTAACAGATTTAGGATTGATTAATTAATGATTTGTAAATAGCTGTTCATACTCAAGCCTTCAAGGGTCTTCCATCGCCATGGATTCCTTAAACGTTAAAAAGACGGTGTAAGCGCAGCAACATTCTTCTGCTGTTGCCACCAGAATAGTTGCCGCTCCAGATTACGAAGTTAAGAAGAGTAATCAACTGGCCTACATGGAGTCTTGTACGGAGGAGATGAAGACAGATGGGTGTTGATTTGAGGGTTTAATCTAGAAAAGTTAGTGATACATAAACCGCCTGTTGTTTGATAAGTGCAAGTCCCGGAATGATGATAGCCCGCAGAATAAAGCTTGTAGAAGTTCGATAAGTCCGATAACAAGTAATGTTCGATTCCAAGTAGTGTCCGTTTCCAAGTAAAGTCCAACTCCAGGTAAAGTCGTAAAAAACTGGTCAGACTTCCCAACTTCCTCTGGTCCGATCTTCTCCTGCAGTGGAGTCTGATTTCCTTCCTTTAGCAAGAAAGTCCTGCTCCTTCCCTCTTTGGGAAGCCTAATCTTTCTTGCTCTTCGGCAAGAAGGTCCTGATTCTTCCCTTCTTTGGGAAGCCTAATTTCTTCCTGCTAGTCCAGCACGAAGCCTGTTTCTCTATGAGTCCTGGGTGAGTAGGGTCCCTTGAGTTTTGATAGTCACGTGGCCCAGTTTTGGAACTTGCACATCTTATTTTACTAGGTGACTAATGGCGGCAGATTTGAACATGGGCAATAGGCCTCGGAATTGTTGTTGTTGTTGTCTTGCAACAAAGAGGAAATAGTTTTTGTTGAGTAACAGGAACCCTACCGCGCGCGCTGTCTGCCGCGGTAACATTTGTGGCATTTGTGAGTGCGCCGTTTACCGCCTATCCGGAAGTACCTCGTCAGATGCTCCCGTCATCCTTTGCGCCGCCTTCCCCCTAAGTTTAAATATTCGCTCGCTTCGCTCGCTGCTCGGCTTCGCCGAGCACACAATCGGCTACGCCGATTGGTCGGCTTCGCCGACCTTCGGGTGCAGAAACTCCAACGCTGATTGGTCGGCTTCGCCGACTTCCCCGACCTTCGGGTAATTCCCAGTACTTTCCAACCCGGCAACTCGGCACAGAATGATAGTGTACGGGCGAATCAACAAGAATTCATTGGCCTAGCGCCTATGATTTGGCGCTTACAGACGGATTGAAGATTAGGAAGATGGCAGCTTCGTCGCAGACTGTGGTGACGTCATGAGTTAACCGATGATAACTAGTATACAAACAACAGTTTACCGATGATGGTTCAGGATACGTGACGTGTTTTACCGGTAACATCACCATGTATTATCAGCTGAACAATTAGATACAACATATAAGTCTCTGCACCATCTCTAAAGATCGCACATTAACACGTATTTGGTATCAGCGGTTGAATTTCCTGGGAATTGAATTATGATGGATACTTTACGATGCTGTATTCAGTTTTACACCAATAAAAGCTTTGATTTCTTAGCATGAAATGATCATAGTTCTTCGAAGTCTTACTTATGATAAGTACCAACCATGATTTCGGGCCCTGTGTAACATCCGGCAAAAAGGCGTTGCCAAAGAAAAGCATTGATAGACATAGAATATCTCACAAGGACTTCTTAAGCGGTTAATGATGAAACTGAACGCTATCAAACTGAATGAACTGAATGTTCTATAGAAATAAACAACGAGATTCTGCAATACCATCGCGGACTGGGCTTCAAATAAAGACCAAAGAGTTTCTTAAAGAAGGTATATATTAACTGTCTTATCTAATTCGTGTGGGAACAAATCGGCCTTGTCGTAACATTGTAGAACATCCTTGTGACGACAAAGTTTAACGAAGAAATTGTCTGAATGTTGGATCTTGTTATAAATATAGTGCCGCGATTTAATCTAAAAGCAGATGTTGGAAAGAAATATTTGGGCCGCTAGTATATGTCGAGATGCAACTTCACACAAGCGGATACTGCTGATACCTACAGGAACTTTACAAATCACATATGTAAGGCGACGCCCATTCAGTATTAATGGAAACGCGCTAGCTTATTGTATCCCGAACTGCTTTCGTCACTAGCAGGTCAAACCTCGCTATGCAATCAGCTACCAGCGGTCGGGACCAAAGTCCAACGGATACAGAGTTCGCTACAAACCTGCCACGTTCACTCGTATTTCAGTCAACAGTCCGGAGACGCTTATACCTGTAGTACCGGCTGTATCCGCTAGGTACGTAGCTGCACCTTCTATCCTGACATTACCCAGTGACCATGATCAAAGTCCAACGGGTACCGAGTTTGCTTTCCAACTGCCACGTTTACTGCAATCTAATTCAGTGCCCGGACAGGATACATGAGGGCCGGGAGTTTCATTTCAGTCCCCAGACAGGAGACAGCTGTGGAAGTCTGTCTTGAAAAAGCAGGCTGACAGCGTTTTAAGGAGCCCGTCTTACCTTACTTTACATAGTTGAGTTTTCACACCTGCTTCACTAAAGGTGAGAAATGTTCACTTCAGCCTGGCGGCCATTTTAGGTCAACGACATATGAAGAAGATTTTACTACCATCATAGTACCATGAAAGTTAAATTGTTCTTTACGGGGTCGGGCGGGAAGGAGCAGTACACAGTAATTTCGGAATATAAGACGACAAGAGATTTTGGAAA
This sequence comes from Branchiostoma floridae, assembly GCF_000003815.2. NCBI lineage: Eukaryota > Metazoa > Chordata > Leptocardii > Amphioxiformes > Branchiostomatidae > Branchiostoma > Branchiostoma floridae. The sequence goes on from NC_049995.1 coordinate 18,612,599, forward strand.
GGTTATACAGGCATTTGTTGCTTGGAAACGTGATACGAAATGACTGAATTAGTGACGTCAGCGTAACAGATTACTGTATGTAAACAAAAAAAAGTGGTATCAAGTTACGTGGCTGGGGTGTTTTAACTATAATTTTCACAAACACATGTACAATTTATCTTTTCATGGTTTGGCTGTTCATGACGCACAGCCAAGGCTGCCCAACTAGCCTGTGGCTGCTATTAAGGCCTAGCCCTGTTGACAGAGACATGATATTTTATCACTTGTAATACTCTCTTGTAATACTGCTCTTGTACATGTGTTATGTGTGGGATTGTCATCGATCATCTTCTCTTCCTTTTGATCATAGATCTATAGAGTTTTAGCATATATCAGTATCATGATCTCTAACTCCGCCCCTTCGGCAGGTCCGCGTGACATGTTCATGATTGTTGGACAAACATTCAATGCTGGGTGAGCTGATAATGGCGACTTGTTTGTTTTCGGAGCAACAATATGTTTGAAGGGATAACTGTGTGGGCGTATCGAACTGTCTTTTAACACCTGAAATGTACATAAGCTATAATAACAAAAAATTATGAAGATGCATATGAGCATGTAAGTATGTTATTTTGGGCAAGGACGTATCAATGTCCTGATCTCTGTCCCCGCCCCGTGTGACGTAATTGTTGGGAAAAACAAACTCTCTGAAGTCGGTGAACTGACCTTTGGCCGAACTTAATCGATTTTCGAGTAGTGGCCATGGGGACAAAGTCTGATTCAAACATATCAGCCAGTACACGACTTGGGCTGCTCTGTGTTCTTTATGATCCGGTCGCAAGAAGGCGACATGATTTGTACATAAAAACATGTTCTTACGTAGAAGGATTTGTGGTACTAGTCATAGAAATATATTTCTAAAATCATCTTCAATAAAGTTTTACAGTGACCTTTTGGCACTATCTGGCAGAAATCTAAGTCTATGAGCCTGCAGATTATGAGAGGCAGCACTGAAGCGCCGACTAGTGATTCATGATGGCAGTACAACCTTGGAATTATCAATTTACCGGAAACAAGATGGTGAACGGGTGGGGGGTGGTGTGTTTGGAAGCCTTTGATGCCGACGGATGTGAAATCATTTCTCTATTGCAAACCTGTAATAAGTATATCCAATCACCCTTTGGATATTTATATTTTGATGTCGTGTCATTTTTCAGGATGGCAGGCCCGGCGAGGGAAATTGAAGGGTTCACAGATGAAGACCGACGACATTTTGAGTTCGTGCGGCCTCTCATTCTCATATCTGATTCCCTCACCAAAAAGGAAACGGATGATGTGAAAATATACTGTGCGCACGTGATTCCGAAAGGCATGATAAAAGGTTTAAAACGAGCAGTTGACATTTTTCTAAAGCTAAAAGAAATAGGCAAGATCAACCAGGAGAACTTGGACTTTGTTGAGGAGGTTTTGGAAATGATCGGACGACGTGATTTGGCTCGGGACGTTCTGCGGCCAGCCCAACAACCTGACCGAGCGGTTCCGGAAAATCCCGAACTCCAGCCGGAAATCCCCGAGCTCCAGCCGGATAATCCTGAGCCCCAACCGGGACCAAGTCAAGAAGAAGCAAGGGCAGAAGGTAAGCAAAAATTAAGTATCATTGTTTACGCAAACTTAGTATAACGTATCTCACGTAACTGCTTGGCACAAAATTCTTTAAATCGGGCTGTATAGAGTTGCCGGTTGTATGTATTTTTCTGTTTTATTCAAATTGGTATTTAAGAGGCTCTGTCTGTAAAAACCAAGCATAGGGTGGCCAAACTCAAAAAATCGATTTTCCTTAAATTTTGTGTGGTGGTAGGGCCTTGGTCCAAACCTACAAAAATCGCAAAGTTTTAGATCTGCGGTCACCGGTTGCCATGGCAACGGCCATTTTTCAAAATGGCGGATTTTCACCAAGGGAAGGCCTTGGTCGCGTCCAAAATAGGCCTCCTTTGGACTCCTGTAGCCCCCACAAATTAACAGATATTTTATTGATTCTCAAATATGTTATTACCCATATTCTAATATAAAAGATGATATATAGTGATAATCAAAATGTTTTTGTAGTGAGGTGCAGCAGATGTTTGAAAATTATGTGTTTTCGTGAATTTCCAAAATTGACAAAAATCAGTTTTTTGACCATTTTTATTGACCATTAGCTCATTTACAGGCAAATCAATTAGATTGATTGTTGGCACAGTTATAGTTTGAATCTTTGTATACATCATATGTAAAAAAAAGTTTGGCACTCTCACGTATCGGACCGTGGTGGCCCCGAGAGTAAACCAATATGTCCATTTCAAGAAAATCGTAACCATAGAATTATTCCTGGAAAAACAGTTATAGCTTACCAAAAATGAATCTCAGTTTCATTTTATGTAGCAGAGGAACTTACCTATCACTTATAAAAGCAGGGTTGTTCTAGATTTTTTTATAATTGCCTTTAAAATGATTTTATTGAGTTTTTTTGGTCATTTTTAGGCCAAAAAATGTATATTTTGGCCCCAGCACCCTGGTATTGCAACCAAATGACCTGAAATTTGGTATAGGAATGTCCTGGACATGTACACACATGGGTTGATAACTGGTTTGCCATATAATAGAACAAAATGCTGAATTTTGTGACTTTTTTTGCATTTTTGGTCCAAAAAGTACATTTTTGGCCCCTGTAGTACCCTGGTTTTATAACCAAATGACCTGAAATGCGCACATGGATTCAATAACACTTTTGGCATACTGTTCAACAAAATGCTAAATTTTGTCATTTTAGGTTTATTTTTTTCCCCAAAAAGTACATTTTGGCTCCCCTACCTTAGTTTTGAATGACCTGGAATTCGGTATCGCAATGCCCTGAACGTACATGCATGTGCACATGGATTCAATAACATGTTTTGCATACAGTACAACAAAATTCTTAATTTTGAAATTTTTGCCATTCTTTTTTCCCAAAATCATTTTTTTTGCTCCTGTTCCCTGGTTTTCCAAGTAAATAACCGGTAAAAAATTTGGTATAGGAGCGCCTTGGAAATGGCTTTTATAACCCGTTTTTGCATACAGTGCAACAAAACGCTTAATGTTGTAATTTTTGGTCATTGTTTTACCCAAAGTACATTTCTGGCTCCTTTTTGTAATTTTTGGCGCCAAAAGTACATTTTTGCCCCATTAAACCCTGGTTTTACAACTAAATGACCTGAAATTTGGTATAAAAATGCCCAGGACACATGCGCACATAGATTCAATAATAATTTTGGCGTACTGTGCAACAAAATGCTAAATTTTGGTCATTTTTTTTTTTACAAAAAAAAAGGATATTTTTGGCTCCTCTACCCTGGCTTTACAACTGAATGACCTGTATTCGGTATGGGAATGCCCTGGACATATGCGCTGATGGATCCAATAACACGTTTGGCATACAATACAACAAAATGCTTAATTTGTTATTTTGGGCCATTTTTTTAAAACAAAAAAGTGCATTTTTGGCTCTTGTAGCCTAAAAAAATTTAGACGACCTGAACTTTGGTATAGGAATGCCCTGGACATATGCGCACATGGATTCAATAATATGCTTGTCATACAGTACAGCGAAATGCTGAATTTTGTAATTTTTTGCCATTTTTACCCCCCCCCCCCAAAAAAAATATTATTGGCTC
>NC_049995.1:18616527-18617318 GCF_000003815.2 Branchiostoma floridae
CTTTGGGTAAAACAATGCCCAAAAATTTACAACATTAGAGCCTTTTTGTTGCACTTGTATGAAAAAACGGGTTAATAAAAGCCATTTCCAAGGGGCTCCTATACCAAATTTTTACCGGTTATTTACTGAAAAAAACAGGGAACAGGAGCAAAAAAAATGACTTTTTTGGTTTAAAAAATGGCAAAAATCTCAAAATTAAGCATTTTGTTGTACTGTATGCAAAACATGTTATTGAATTGCGCATATGTTCAGGACATTGCTATACCGAATTCCAGGTCATTCAGTTGTAAAACCAGGGTAGGGGAGCCAAAAATGTACTTTTTGGGGAAAAAAAATAAACCTTAAATCACAAAATTTAGCATTTTGTTCAATAGTAAGGCAAAAGTGTTATTGAATCCATGTGTCCTGGGTATTCCTATACCAAATTTCATGTCATTTGGTTGTAAAACCAGGGTACAGGGGCCAAAATATTCATTTTTTGGTCTAAAAATGACCAAAAAAAGTCACAAAATGCCAAAAAAAGTCACAAAATTCAGCATTTTGTTCTATTATATGGCAAACCAGTTATCAACCCATGTGTGTACATGTCCAGGACATTCCTATACCAAATTTCAGGTCATTTGGTTGCAATACCAGGGTGCTGGGGCCAAAATATACATTTTTTAGCCTAAAAATGACCAAAAAAAAATCAATAAAATCATTTTAAAGAACAACCCTGCTTTTATAAGTGATAGGTAAGTTCCTCTGCTACATAAAATGAAACTGAGATTCATTTTTGGTAAGCTATGACT
>NC_049995.1:18618952-18619968 GCF_000003815.2 Branchiostoma floridae
AGTTTGTCCGTACCGTCCGTACTGGGTTTGGGCCGGAAGGCCTGGCTGTGGGACCGGAAGGGCAGCTGGTTGTGACCAATGTGACCGACACTGTGACTGTATATCCCAACTATTAGTCATGCAACACTTTGGAAAAGGATTTGATTCAAAACAGAGTTTACAAAATTCTTACTTTTGCGTCCTTTGTGATATAAGGAATGGCGGGATCGCTACAGACTTCCAACGACCTTTGACCTTTAGCTCATGTTAGTTGTCCAGAAGGTCACGTGTTCTGAACAATCGGGGTCTCAGTTGTCTTGAAGCAGATCAGGAGACATGTCGAAAAATCGTTGATAAATCTCTCGGTGATCTATCTTCATATAACGATTAGAACGTATTATAAAATCGTTGATAAATATCTCGGTGATCTATCTTCATATAACGGTTAGAACGTATTATAAAATCGTTGATAAATCTCTCGGTGATCTATCTTCATATAACGATTAGAACGTATTATAAAACCGTTGATAAATCTCTCGGTGATCTATCTTCATATAACGATTAGAACGTATTATAAAACCGTTGATAAATCTCTCGGTGATCTATCTTCATATAACGATTAGAACGTATTATAAAATCGTTGATAAATCTCTCGGTGATCTATCTTCATATAACGATTAGAACGTATTATAAAATCGTTGATAAATCTCTCGGTGATCTATCTTCATATAACGATTAGAACGTATTATAAAACCGTTGATAAATCTCTCGGTGATCTATCTTCATATAACGATTAGAACGTATTATAAAACCGTTGATAAATCTCTCGGTGATCTATCTTCATATAACGATTAGAACGTATTATAAAATCGTTGATAAATCTCTCGGTGATCTATCTTCATATAACGATTAGAACGTATTATAAAATCGTTGATAAATCTCTCGCTGATCTATCTTCATATAACGATTAGAACGTATTATAAAATCGTTGATAAATCTCTCGGTGATCTATCTTCATATCACGATTAGAACGTATT
>NC_049995.1:18620118-18621942 GCF_000003815.2 Branchiostoma floridae
CAGAGAACAGGTTAAAGGAGGCTCTTGAGACAAATGAAATACTTGAAGAAAAGCTGCAGCAGGCTCAAGAGTACGCAGAGAAAGCTGCCAAGCAGGTGACATCCCACGTGACGGAGTACAGGGGAGAGAAGCCGCCTGGAGGCTGGCCACAGGAGTACAGGGGAGAGAAGCCGCCTGGAGGTTGGTCACAGGAGTACAGGGGAGAGAAGCCACCTGGAGGCTGGTTACAGGAGTACAGGGGAGAGAAGCCGTCTGGAGGCTGGCCACTGGAGTACAGGGGAGAGAAGCCGCTTGGAGGCTGGCCACAGGAGTACAGGGGAGAGAAACCGCCTGGAGGCTGGCAACAGGAGTACATGGGAGAGAAACCGCCTGGAGGCTGGCCACAGGAGTACAGGGGAGAGAAACCGCCTGGAGGCTGGCAACAGGAGTACATGGGAGAGAAACCGCCTGGAGGCTGGCCACAGGAGTACAGGGGAGAGAGGCCGCCTGGGGGCTGGTCGGCACAGGTCGAGAAGGCAGATTCAGCTACACAGACACATCTAGCGGGTGCTGTTGGCACTACAGTGATACCTGGAGATGTGGATGACAAGCTAGGAGAAGACCCGATAATAAAGGAGGAAGACATGACAGTTGAAAGGCAAGTCTCTGAGAGAGGGATCTATGAAAGACAGGATGTTCTTGGTACAAAATCACCCGAACAAGAGCGACACACAGCGGGGATAGAGGGATCGGCATCCCGCTCTACTGGAGAGTTGGAACAGAGTGTCATCATTTTTGGTGGGGAAGGATCAAAACCGGGAAAGTTTTCGTACCCACGTGGCGTTGTGGTGTCCCCTAGCAACGAGATATTTGTCGTCGATAGACTCAACAGGCGAGTCCAAGTCCACAGCACGGAGGGGGTTTACCTGCGCCACTTCCCAACAGCCGTACCGGGTACAGGCAAGGACATGCAGCCACATGATGTTTGTATGGACGGTAACGGCACGCTGTGGGTAGTGGGGCGGGGAGAGACAGCTCACCATGTTGTACAATACAGCACGGACGGGACCGCCATGGCGGGGTTTGATCTGAAGAAGAGCCATGATTATCCCCGCGGTATTGCGGTGGACATGCGCACGAACCACATCCTGGTGACTGATCCAGACCAAGGTGAAGTTCATGTGTTCCGTCCAGACGGCTCCCTGGTGCGGACAGTCCGGCATCCACGGGGTGAGATGGTACACCCACGGTACGTCACTGTGGACGGGGAAGGGAACATTCTTGTGTCGGACTGGGACACTCACTATGTGTACGTGTATGACGAGTCCGGGAAGTTCCTGTTCCAGTTCGGAGGTGAGGGAAGTGGTGAAGGTCAGCTGGATTATCCCCGCGGCATCCGTACAGACAGCTCGGGGCTCATCCTCGTGGCGGACTTTTGGAACGAGAGGGTTCAGATCTTCACACGTCACGGCGAGTTTGTCCGTACCGTCCGTACTGGGTTTGGGCCGGAAGGCCTGGCTGTGGGACCGGAAGGGCAGCTGGTTGTGACCAATGTGACCGACACTGTGACTGTATATCCCAACTATTAGTCATGCAACACTTTGGAAAAGGATTTGATTCAAAACAGAGTTTACAAAATTCTTACTTTTGCGTCCTTTGTGATATAAGGAATGGCGGGATCGCTACAGACTTCCAACGACCTTTGACCTTTAGCTCATGTTAGTTGTCCAGAAGGTCACGTGTTCTGAACAATCGGGGTCTCAGTTGTCTTGAAGCAGATCAGGAGACATGTCGAAAAATCGTTGATAAATCTCTCGGTGATCTATCTTCATATAACGATTAGAA
>NC_049995.1:18622042-18630839 GCF_000003815.2 Branchiostoma floridae
ATACCGATTAGGACGTGTTATTATATCGTTGATGAATCTCTCGGTGATCTATCTTCATATACCGATTAGGTCGTGTTATAATATCGTTGATGAATCTCTCGGTGATCGATCTTCATATTCCGATTAGGACGTGTTAGAATATCGTTGATGAATCTCTCGGTGATCTATCTTCATATAACGATTAGAACGTATTATAAAATCGTAACGGTTGATAAATCTCTCGGTGATCTATCTTCATATAACGGTTAGAACGTATTATAAAATCGTTGATAAATCTCTCGGTGATCTATCTTTATATAACGATTAGAACGTATTATAAAATCGTTGATAAATCTCTCGGTGATCTATCTTCATATAACGATTAGAACGTATTATAAAACCGTTGATAAATCTCTCGGTGATCTATCTTCATATAACGATTAGAACGTATTATAAAATCGTTGATAAATCTCTCGGTGATCTATCTTCATATAACGATTAGAACGTATTATAAAATCGTTGATAAATCTCTCGGTGATCCATCTTCATATAACGATTAGAACGTATTATAAAATCGTGGATAAATCTCTCGGTGATCTATCTTCATATAACGATTAGATCGTATTATAAAATCGTTGATAAATCTCTCGGTGATCTATCTTCATATAACGATTAGAACGTATTATAAAACCGTTGATAAATCTCTCGGTGATCTATCTTCATATAACGATTAGAACGTATTATAAAATCGTTGATAAATCTCTCGGTGATCTATCTTCATATAACGATTAGAACGTATTATAAAATCGTTGATAAATCTCTCGGTGATCTATCTTCATATAACGATTAGAACGTATTATAAAACCGTTGATAAATCTCTCGGTGATCTATCTTCATATAACGATTAGAACGTATTATAAAATCGTTGATAAATCTCTCGGTGATCGATCTTCATATAACGATTAGAACGTATTATAAAATCGTTGATAAATCTCTCGGTGATCTATCTTCATATAACGATTAGATCGTATTATAAAATCGTGGATAAATCTCTCGGTGATCTATCTTCATATATCGATTAGAACGTATTATAAAACCGTTGATAAATCTCTCGCTGATCTATCTTCATATAACGATTAGAACGTATTATAAAATCGTTGATAAATCTCTCGGTGATCTATCTTCATATAACGATTAGAACGTATTATAAAACCGTTGATAAATCTCTCGGTGATCTATCTTCATATAACGATTAGAACGTATTATAAAACCGTTGATAAATCTCCCGGTGATCTATCTTCATATAACGATTAGAACGTATTATAAAACCGTTGATAAATCTCTCGGTGATCTATCTTCATATAACGATTAGAACGTATTATAAAATCGTTGATAAATCTCTCGGTGATCTATCTTCATATAACGATTAGAACGTATTATAAAATCGTTGATAAATCTCTCGGTGATCTATCTTCATATAACGATTAGAACGTATTATAAAATCGTTGGTAAATCTCTCCGTGATCTATCTTCATATAACGATTAGAACGTATTATAAAATCGTTGATAAATCTCTCCGTGATCTATCTTCATATAACGATTAGAACGTATTATAAAATCGTTGATAAATCTCTCGGTGATCTATCTTCATATAACGATTAGAACGTATTATAAAATCGTTGATAAATCTCTCCGTGATCTATCTTCATATAACGATTAGAACGTATTATAAAATTCCCCGTGACCAGAAGTTTTTTTTTTTTTTCCATTCCACCCAAATTAGATTGAACATCAACGTCATTTTATCATGGATTTTTCGGGATCTGGCGATAAATGCTCAAGGCCGTTCGCTTTTCTTTCCGCTTGTTCAAAAAAATTCGATACATTCCATCATAAGATAACCCTTACTGTGGAAAATATAGATAAATACATTTTACAAAATTTAAGGACTTAGAGTATGAATCATACGTTAAACTCTAAATGTTGATTTATCGATATATTTGTACGTGAATTAATTCATTTGTACCCTATTTTGTATGTATAGATAATTGCATGCAGTAGATTCTTTGGATGTCGCTGTCATTCTATTGTGTTAATGAAGATTGTATGATAGAATAATAATAGTTTTATTGCACAACAATTGTACGGGGTACAAAGTATGGCATCTACATAACTACAGTTCTATATGTACTTACATGCTCATAATACATTTTAAGGCAAATTTTCATTTAACATTCATCAAACATTTGGTTAATCTTTAGATAATTAGTGTCTGGACACCAAATATGGACATGTCGGGTTGGTTACAGTTTCAGCAGCAGGCGAAGATACTAACAGAACAATTATTAATTAATTAATTCTTTGTAAATAGCTTTTCATACTGAAGCTGTCAGGGGTCGTGCATGAGCATGGATTCACTTGACTTTGAGAAGGATTCCTTTAACTTTGAGAAGGATTCCTTTAACTTTGAGAAGGATTCCTTTAACTTTGAAAAGGATTTCTTTAACTTTGAGAAGAAGGATAATCATTCAAGAATAGGAAAATGACAGCTTTCTCACAGACTGTGATCACGTCATGACGTAGCCGATGATAACGAGTATCCAAACAACAGTTTGCCGATGATGGGACAGGATGCGTGATATGTTTTACCGGTAAAACCACCATGTATTATCAGCTGAACAATTAGATACAACAAAAAAGTCTCTGCACCATCTCTAAAGATCACACATTAACACGTCTTTGGTATCAGCGGTTGAATTTCGGGGGAATTGAATTGAAACGGATACTTTACAATGTCGCATTCAGGTTTACACCAATAAAAGCTCTGCTTTCTTTGCATGGAATGATCAAAGTTCTTTGTGGTCTTACTTATGAAACTGAGTACCAACCATGATTTCGGTCCCTGTGTAACACCCGACAAAAAGACGCGGCCAAATGAAAAGCATTGATATATATATGGCCTCCTTCGGTCAATATTGACCATGGTAAAATCCTAATTGATATCAGCCCGCCCCTACAGCGTCGACTGTGGCTAAACAGTCCTATACGAGAATGACAGTCTTTGCCACACAGGGCACATCTGTAAGCTGACTCAGGTCTGTTGCAGAGCTCTTTTCGCAGGATCCGCTTTTCTTCTGCCATGCTCATAAGTCTGGTTTCTCCTGATTTTAGCTGCCTGGACAGTGTGCATCTCCAGCTGGATCTGTCATTTGAGCATTGATAGACATTCCATTGTACAAATATAAGTAAATACATTTTAAAAATGTTAAGGACTTGTAACACATAGTATGAGTCATACGTTAAGCTCTAAATGTCGATTTATATTCATGTGTGTACCTTGGTTTATGCATTTGTACTTAATTTTTAATGTACTTCCATGCTCATAATACATTTTAATATAACATAATGTTTTAATGCATTTTAATGTTTGTTTAACATCCATGCAACAGTTGGTTAATCTTTAAATGATAATTGTCTGGAACCCAATTAGAGATGTCGGGTTGGTTACAGATTTAGCAGGAGCAGACGAAGATACTAACAGATAAAGAATGGATTAATTAATGATTTGTAAATAGCTTTTCATACTCAAGCCTTCAAGGGTCTTCCATCGCCATGGATTCCTTAAACGTTGAAAAGACGGATTGAAGATAAGGAAGATGGCAGCTTCCTCACAGACTGTGGTGACGTCATGATTTAGCCGATGATAACGAGTCTCCAAACAGCAGCTTACCGATGATGGTACAGGATACGTGACATGTTTTACCGGTAACATCACCATGTATTATCAGCTGAACAATTACATACAAGATATAAGTCTCTGCACCATCTCTTAAGATCGCACACTAACACGTCTTTGCTATCAGCGGTTGAATTTCTTGGGAATTGAATTGAATTTGATACTTTACGATGCTGTATTCAGTTTTACACGAATAAAAGCTATGCTTTGTTTGCATAAAATGATCTCCAGCTGTACATGTCCCCATGTGTAGCCAGACTCCCTCACGTCCGCCTCCAGGCTGCGTCTTCAGGTGTTTTTAGGTCTTCCCCTCTTGCGCTTTCCTGGGGGGTTCCATGTGAAGGCTTCCCTCACTGTACTTGAGGCTGGCTTACGCAGGGTATGGCCCACCCAGGTCCCCGCTTACGTAGTATTTCTGTCCCTACTGGTACCTGTCCGGTGCGTTGCCATAGATCTTCGTTACTGATGGTGTTTGGCCAGTAGACTCTCAATATCTTCCGTAAGTAGGTGTTAATGAATGTTTGTCCTTTCTTTGTTATGCCGGCTGTTGTTCTCCATGTCTCAGCACCATACAGCAGAACAGGTTTTACCATGGTGTTGAACATCCGGATCTTGATACAAATCAAATTTAAGTTACCTTATTCTTAATCATATGCCTTGTGTTGGTCGTTTTACATAGTAATAACGTACAACGTGTGCAGAACTGGATCAGTTCAGTGACATTTTCTCGTATGTTTTCAGGATGGCGGGTCCGGTCCGAGAAAGAGTCACAGATGCCGACCGGCGCCATTTTGATTTTGTGCAAACCTTACTCCGTATTTCCGATGAACTGACAGAAGAGGAAACGGCAAACGTGAAGTTGTTCTGCCTGCATCTAATTCCTAAGGGCCAGGCGGCACAGCTCCGGCGGGCGGTGGATGTTTTTCAAAAGCTGATGGAACTGGACAAAATAGACCAGGAGAATCTCGACTTTATTGAAGAGATCTTGGAAAGAATCGGACGACAGGATCTGATTCGGGACGTTCTGCGGCGGTTCCAGCCGCCGGACCGAGAGATTCCGGAAAATCCCGAACTCCAGCCGGCAACAAGTCAACAAGGAACAAATGCAGAAGGTGAGTAACAAATAAAATTAAACAAAATCCATTATTGCCCGGAAGCCCTGATTCGTCATAAAAAGACATTTCCATGGAATTTACTTTCAATCCGACTAGTGAAAGAAATCATAAAAAACAATATTGCAGACTTGTTTTAAACTCACACAAACACTTTGATACTTGATACTCCAGGAAATGAAACCTCCAACACCTACGTTGTCGTAAACGGCCAAATGTGCATGATCCAGGAAACTCTAGATCATCTAAGAAACCGTTTGGCGACGTTATCTGGAACCAGAAGTTCACAGGTCAAGTTCAGAGGTTACAAGAAGCACAAGAGCATCCTGGTGCACTTCTCCATACCGCAGGAGAACACGGCGGTGCTGAGGCACATGGCGGATCACTCCGATCCGAGACTTGTCTACATGGGCGTCAAGTCACTGCAGATCGACGCTGGAGTTCCCATCAAAGTCCAACAGGAGGCGCCGTTGTACGGTGAGTTGATTCTTTTTCTCTTGATATATACACATTTGTCAGTTTCAGAGTCAGGTTCATTAAGACATCGCTACTGTTCATGTTCATATGCACTCACTTTTCTATTACAGACCATCGAAGCTTATCAGAGATCAAACCTATAAAAGAAAATTGAATGTCTCATTGTGACAAAACAGTCCTTTGGAACAAGACCACATGACTAAAATCGCCAACATGTCTGCTAGACAAAGTTTGCTACACTAATTAATACAGATGTTGACCCCCACTACACTTTGAAAAGCAGGTATTTGTCGTGATGTCATTTCAATCCTTATGTTTCATGATGTCACATATCACTTACGTATCTGTTCAGATGTCAAGAGGCAGTTGCCTGTCGATGACATCGAGGTGGGATGCAGTACCCGGACCAAACACCAGAGGGCGCCCCAGAGCTGGACCCGACTGTCTGCCCTGAACCTGTTCTCGGACGCCCTGCCGCTCCATCTGCAGGCAGCCGCGAGTCTGGAGTACCAGGGCTTCTCCTACAGCCTGGTCCGGGCTCTGGTGCAGAAGGACCGGCTCAGAGAACACCAGATGAGGCAGGCAATCCAGAACCTCAGGAACGCAGAGGTGGATACAAACACGCTCCGTCAGAAGGCAGAGGTGGATTCCAACACGATCATGACTTTGCGCTCCAAGCTCAACATCACACAGAACAGGCTGAAGGAGGCTCTTGAGACAAATAAAATTCTTGAAGAAAAGCTGCAGCAGTCTCAAGAATACGCAGAGAAAGCCGCCAAGCAGGTGACACTCCACGTGACGGAGTACAGGGGAGAGAAGCCGCCTGGAGGCTGGCCACAGGAGTACAGGGGAGAGAAGCCGCCTGGAAGCTGGCCACAGGAGTACAGGGGAGAGAAGCCGCCTGGAGGCTGGCCACAGGAGTACAGGGGAGAAAAGTCACGAGGAGCCTGGTCGAAAGAAGTCGAGAAGGCTGATTCAGCTACACAGACACACCTAACGGATCCTTTTGGTACTACAGGGATACCTGGAGATGTAGGCGGTGACAAGGTTGGAGCTGACCCGACTGTAGAGGAAGAAGACGGAAAAACTCCAAGACAAGACTCTGGCAGTGGGAGCAGTGGAAAAGCGGATGTTCTCGGTAAAGAAGCACCCGAGCAAGAGCGCCACACAGCGGGGACAGAAGGAGCGACATCTGGCTCTACTGGGGACAAGAAACAGGATGTGATCACTTTTGGCGGGAAAGGGTCAGAGCCTGGAAAGTTTCGGTTCCCACGTGGTGTTGTCGTGTCGCCTAGCAACGAGATATTCGTGACTGATGAACTCAACAGGCGAGTCCAAGTCCACAGCACGGAGGGGGTTTACCTGCGCCACTTCCCAGCAGTTGTACCGGGTACAGGGGATAAGGACATGGAGCCATTTGATGTCTGTATGGACGGTAACGGCACGCTGTGGGTAGTGGGGCGGGGAGAGACAGCTGCCCATGTTGTACAGTACAGCACGGACGGGACCGCCATGGCGGGGTTTGACCTGGAGAAGATCCGTCATTCCGGCGGCATTGCAGTGAACATGCGCACTAACCACATCCTTGTGACTGATGCAGACCAAGGTGAAGTTCATGTGTTCCGTCCGGACGGCTCCCTGGTGCGGACAGTCCGGCATCCCGAGGGTGAGATGAGACGTCCGGGGGACGTCACTGTGGACGGGGAAGGGAACATTCTTGTGTCAGACTGGGACACTCACTGTGTCTACGTGTATGACGAGTCCGGGAAGTTCCTGTTCAAGTTCGGTGGTTGGGGAAGAGGTGAAGGTCAGCTGATGGGTCCTGCAGGCATCTGCACAGACAGCTCTGGGCACATCCTCGTGCTAGACCCTATGAACAAGAGGGTTCAGATCTTCACACGTCACGGCGAGTATGTCCGGACCGTCAGTACTGGCCACAGTGGGTTTCAACCACACGACCTGGCTGTGGGACCGGAAGGGCAGCTGGTTGTAACCAATCATTGGGACAACATTGTGACTGTATATCCCAACTATTAGTCAATCAGCAATTTGGAGAAGGATTTGATTTTGTTTCAACACAAACAGACTGGATGAACCAACTTCTTTAATAAATATCCAGTACTATGCCTTCTTCTGAGGCAGACCAGATGACTTTCTGAAAAATTGATGACTTAACTCTTTGTAATTCGTCATCGCTTTGAAAGTATTATCAATTTCCCCGTGGCCATAGATGTAAGCTCCTTGTTTTGTCCAGATGAGATTAAAGATGAACGTTGACGTCATTTCAAGAACTTAGAACCAACAGTATGAATCATATGCTAAACTCTATGTTGATTTATCTATTTATTTGTACGTGGGTTAATTCTTTTGTACCCGATTTTTGTATGTGTGTTCGCGTATCTATATAGTTGCAGGCAGTAGATTCTTTGGATGCCGCTGTCATTCAGTTGTGTTAATGAAGATTGTATGATATGTACTTACATGCTCATAATACATTTTAATGTAATTGCTGATTTAACATTCATGCAACAGTTGGTTAATCTTTAAATGTTAAGTGCCTGGATACCGCATTGACATGTTGGGTTGGTTACACTTTCAGCAGCAATAGACAAAGATACCGACAAAACAATTATTAATTAATTAATGCTTTTTGAATAGCTTTGCAAACTCAAGCCTTCAAGGGTTTTACATGGCCATGGATTCCTGTAACTTTGAGAAGCCGGATCGAAGATTAGGAAAATGGCAGCTTACCACAGTGATGACGTCATGACTTAGCCGATGATAACGAGTATCCAAACAGCAGTTTACCGATAATGGTACAGAATACGTGACATGTTCTACCTGTAATATTACCATGTATTATTAGCTGAACAATTAGAAACTAAATACAGGCCAATGTCTACATATTGCACATTAACAAGTATGTGGTATTAGTGATTGTGTCTATTGTGAGTTGAATTTGAACTTGAATTAAATTGAATTTTGTAAAATGCCATTATTAGTTTTGCACCAGTAAAAGTTATGCTTTTTTGCATAAAAATGACTATGCTTATTTGTGGTCTAATCTATTATAAGTACCAACCATAAGTTTCAACATCCTACAATAAGACGACACCCAAAGAAAACAATAACATTCAATAGGACGTCTAGCGGTCGATTAAAAAGACGTGCTTCCTGTAGGGATGAACAATGCTGTTCTTTAGCATGCCGCGACTTGTGGTGACGACGTAACAAAATTTAACAAACAAATTGATTTGGTCCTGTTATTATAACTCTGACACCAATTTATCTTAAAGCAGATGTTGGGAGGAAAGATTTCGGTCGCTATGTCAAGATGGCAGATGTATCTTTACACCTAGTGGATACTGCTGGTACTACAGGCATTAGTGGTTTAGTAGAACCCAATTTACAACTAACATATGTACGGCCCATTCAGCATTCCTTTGTCCTACCCAAGCTATTTGCGTCCCTAGCGGATAAACTTCATCATGCA
>NC_049995.1:18631267-18674227 GCF_000003815.2 Branchiostoma floridae
AAAAAAAAGGATACCCCAAGCCCGCAGACGGCAGGCAGCTGCTGCTGCAGGCGACCTAGAGGATCCGATCATGTGTCTGTAACTCTCGCGAGATACGTTTGAAGTGATTGGTCACTATTGATCCTGAAGAAGGCGACAGCGGTCATTGAAAATTTGATCTGTGTATACCTCCGTGTTGGAAGAAAGTTGAGCGTTGAGATATGAAAACGCTACAAACCTGCCCCGCTTGCTGGTATCTCAATCACAAGACCGGAGACGATGATCGCTGCAGTAACAGTAGTATCCGCTAGGTGCGTAGCTGCAACTGCCATCCCGACATCACTCAGTGGCCATGATCAAAGTCTAACGGGTACCGAGTTTGCTTCAAACTGCCACATTTACTGGTGTTTCAGTACCCATACAGGAGACATCTGAGGAAGTTTGTCTTAAAGAATCAGACTAACACTGGTTACATCTTCAGAGGTTCGTCTTACGGTTACGTCACACAAGTGAGTTTTTAAACCTGCTTCTCTAGAGGTGAGAAATGTTCACTTCAGCCAGGCGGCCATTTTAGGTCAATGACATAAAACGAATTTTGGTAGCTTGAGAATTTGATTGTTCTTTAAGTGGTCGGGAAGGAGTAGCACCTTATAATTAGGGAAGTAATGTGATAAGAAATTTCAGTAAGATCTCGTTTCCTTATTCTGAGGATATACTAGCATTTTTGCAGGTAAACGTGATGCGAAATGACTTGATAAATGACGTCAGCGAAACATCTGAACCTGTATATAAACGCGGGGTGTGAAGCTACGTGGGTGGGGCGTTTCTAAACTACAAGATATGTTCACAAGCGCATTAATTTATTTCTTGGATCTCTTCTTTGCGATTATAGATTTATAGTGTTTTTAGCACGTATCAGTGTCAAGATCTCTAACTCCGCCCCTTCGGCAGGTCCGCGTGACGTGTTCATGATTGTTGGATAAATATTCCAGCGTAGGTGATCTGATAATGGCCACTTCTTCTGTGCTACATTATGTTTGAAGGGATATCTGTGTGGGCATGTCAAACTGTCTTTTCACAGCTGAAATGTACATAAGTTATAATTATGAAAAATTATGAAGAAGAGCATGTAAGTATGTTATTTTGGGCAAGGACCTATCAATGCTCTGCTCTCTGTCCCCGCCCCTCTGCACGTCCGTGTGACGTAATTGTTGGAAAGAACAAACTCTTCGGAGTCGGTGCGTTGACCTTCGGGCCGAACTCTGATCGATTTTTGGGTGGTGGACATGGGGACAAAGTCTGTGGTTTAAACCAGTCAGTCAGTACATGACTCGGGCTTCTTTGTGATCTTTGTGATCCAGTCGCGAGAAGGTGACAGGATTTGTAGATGTTGTTACGGAGAATGATTAATGGTAATAGTCACAGATAACGTTATATATTTGTAAAATCATCTACAATAAATGTGTTAAAGTTGAATTGTTAGAGTGACCTTTTGTGACTATCTGTCAGAAATCTAAGACCATGAGCCTGAATATTCTGAGAGGTGGTACTGAAGAGCCGACTAGTGATTAATGATGGCAGTACACCCTTGGAATCATCGATTGGCCGGAAACAAGATGGTGAACGGGGAGGGGGGCATGTTCACAAGATGGCCGTCGCATGCGAAATAATTTTGCCATCGCAAACCTGTAATAAAAATATGCCCAATCACTCTATAGATATTTCTAATTTGCTATTGTGTTGTTGTGCAGGATGGCAGGCCTGGCGCGGGAAATTGAAGGGTTCACAGATGAAGACAGACGACATTTTGAGTTCGTGCGACCTCTCATTCACATCTCTGATTCCCTCACCAAAAAGGAAACGGATGACGTAAAAATATACTGCGCGCACGTGATTCCGAAAGGCATGATAAAAGGTCTAAAACGAGCGGTTGACATTTTTCTGAAGCTAAAAGAAATAGGCAAGATCAACCAGGAGAACTTGGACTTTGTTGAGGAGGTTTTGGAAATGATCGGACGACGTGATTTGGCTCGGGACGTTCTGCGGCCAGCCCAACAACCTGACCGAGCGGTTCCGGAAAATCCCGAACTCCAGCCGGAAATCCCCGAGCCCCAGCCGGAAAACCCCGAGCCCCTACCGGGACCAAGTCATGACGAAGCGAGGGCAGAAGGTAAGCAAAAATTAAGTATCATTGTTTACTCAAACTCAGTATAACATATCTCAAATAACCGCTAGGCACAAAATTCTTTAAATCGGGCTGTATAGAGTTTCCGATTCCGTGTATTTTTCTGTTTTATTCAAATTAGTATTTAAGACCGAAGAAGGGACAATGAAAACATACTAATGATAATTCTTTTCACATGTCTTCTATCCCTAGTCTGCAATATATGAAACTTAACCTTGTGAAAATATCTTAATATTTCCATAAACTCCAACGTCCAACATCTACACAGTGGTGCACGGCCACAGCAGCATGACCCAGGAGACGGTAGATCGTCATAGACAGAACATAGCATCCGCCTGTAACACCAGGAGGTCACAGGTCACAGAGTTCGCTACAAACCTGCCTCGTTTACTCGTATTTCAGTCAACAGACCGGCGACGCTAGTTCCTGTAGCTACAGTGCCAGCAATATCCGCTAGGCGCGTAGCTGCACCAGCCATCCCGACATCACCCAGTGGCCATGATCAAAGTCTAACGGGCACCGAGTTGGTTTCCCACCTGCCAAGCTAACTGGTATATCGGACCCAAGACAGGAGACATCTGAGGACGTTTGTCTTAAAGAATCAGACTGACACTGGTTACGTCTTAAGGAGTTTGTCTTGCCGTTACGTCACACAGGTGAGTTTTTAAACCTGCTTTACTACAGGTGAGAAACTTTTGACGTGGCACTTCAGCCGTGCAGCCATTTTAGGTCAACGACTTGGAAATAATTTTCTTTCACCTTGAGACTTTCATTGCTCTTTGTGTGATAAAAAAAATGGATAATATGAATTCAGAAAAAGTTTATGTACATAGCCCGATGGTGAACCTGACACTTAAATATCTTCTAAGTAACTTTGAATGGGTAGGTGGGTAGGATAATTTTTCATTACAAATCCATGGTATCCACAGTTGCACTTAAGATGTCTTATGTTACTGTTAATATGATAATAATCATGTAAGCGTCTCATTGTGGCAAGGACCTATCAGTGTCCTGATCTGTATCTCCGCCCCTCGGCACGTCCGCGTGACGTGTTAATGATTGTTGGACAGAACAAACTCTCAGGAGTGGTCTGAGCTGACGTCACGGGGAGGGCCAAGCAGAGATGTAAACACTAACACCACGAGTACATATTAGGCTTAGCGTCCATTCAATGGTGCTTATTTTACTCCACGGATGTTGATGTTGGTAAGATGACTTGTTAATGGTTAATTAGTTTTAAATGAAGTTAAACTGAAACGTCGGTGAGAGTATAAAATGCCTTATATGTTTGCAGAAAAAATTTGGTGGGCGTGTAAGACCGTAGTTTTGCTAATATGCTATTTGTGGCGACAGCTTGTCCTGATCTCTGTCTCCGCCCCTCGGCATGTCCGCGTGACGTGTTAATGATTGTTGGACAGAACAAACTCCGCCATGAGCTGAGGTCACGATGAGGGCAAGGTACTCAGAGATTCACGAATAACTACAGTACAAGTTCCAACTGGGCTGGATGTGGGCTGAATGTTGCTTAGTCAACATTACCTTAACAGTAAGTTACAGTAGGAAACTTATGAGTTTGCTCACGATGTGAACTGACCGCGCGTGCGCTAAGGTCAAAGGTCAAAGCTAATGAAAATATGAACTTTTATGCGTAGCTTACAATGCATCCCTCGGTTAGGACGTTAAATGGAGGTCCCGTGTCTGCGGAGATCTACAAACAACGCACGCTTAAGAACCCAACACACCTTTCGAAAAAGATTAGGGGTATTCCCCTGTGTGCTATGGTGCAAATTCTTCTGTCTCGAGTTGGTGATTCACTTCAAATCATCCGAATGGAGGCCTGGCGAACCTCCGTCTCGAATTAGGAATACGGTGAATTACACCATTCACCTGAACGGGAGACTTGGCGCATCCCTGTCTCATAATAAGTTAGCGAAAGGGTGTGTCACCCAGTAGAGGCGATATAACCACTCTTTGTGTAGGCACGTCGACCGATGATGGTGATGACAATGCATCACACAGTGAATGCGCATCCTGGCATGTGAACTACCTTATTCTTAGCCCTGACGCCTTGCGTGAGCCGTTCTAAAGTTCATCAGTATCACACAGTATTACCTTACTTACTAAATAAATAAATAAATAAAATAGATAAATACACAGGTCTTACTGGCAAGCGTGCAGATGTTGACACACTGGCAGCACCGAATCCGTAGGTGTTTTGGGCACACTTTTTGACAGATTAGCCGTGAGGCTCGGTGGGCGTCACTCCACCGTCATGGGCGCAGGGGCATGGCGAGTATCGAACTCAGGACCTACTGATTCTGATTCCAACGCTCTAGCGCCACACAGACACCCCTTACTTACTTAGACGTACGATATATATGTGCAGAATTGGTTCAGTTCAGTGACGTTTCATCGTCTGTTTCAGGATGGCAGGTCCGGTACGAGAAAGAGTCACAGATGCCGACAGGCGCCATTTTGATTTTGTGCAAACCTTGCTCCGTATTTCCGATGAGCTGACAGAAGAGGAAACAGCAAATGTGAAGTTGTTTTGTCTGCATCTGATTCCTGAAGGCCAGTCGGAACAACTGAAGCGGGCAGTGGACGTTTTCCAAAAGCTGATTAAACTGGACAAAATCGACCAAGAGAATCTTGACTTTCTCAAAGAGCTGTTGGAAAGAATCGGCCGACAGGACCTAATTCGGGACGTTCTGCAGCAGTTCCAGCCGCCTGACCGAGAGATTCCGGAGAATCCCGAACTGCAGCCGGGATCGAGTCAGCAGGGCCAGGGAGCAATTGCAGAAGGTAAGTAACAACTAACATGCAAGAAAAGTTTGTATAAGCCTCAAATAAAAAATCCATTATCTGGCCGGCAGCCTTACCTCGTTATTTCTATGGCATTTGCTCTCAATCCAACTAGTAAAAGAACTCATAAGAAACAATATTTCGGACATGTTTTCAATTAACATAAACACTTGATATTCCAGGACATGCAACCTCTAACACCTACGTTGTCGTGAACGGCCAAGTGCGCATGATCCAGGAAACTCTAGATCGCCTTAGAAACCACATAGCAACGTTATCTGGCAGCAGAAGGTCACAGGTCAAGTTCAGAGGTTACAAGAAGCACAAGAGCATCCTGGTGCACTTCTCCATACCGCAGGAGAATACGGCGGTGCTGAGGCACATGGCGGATCACTCCGACCCGAGACTTGTCTACATGGGCGTCAAGTCACTGCAGATCGATGCTGAAGTTCCCATCAAAGTCAAGCAGGGGGCGCCTGTGTACGGTGAGTTGACTTTGTATTTGTCTTCAATTGTATTTAACATAGACTTAGTCGGTACTTCTCCACTGGTCTGAATTCAGGCACATTCCGTTGGTATTCCAGTTTAGACATTGAGTGGTTTTATTTTGGCAATATTTGCGTTTTTCTTCCAAGTTACAAAAATATTTTTGGGAAAAAGAAAATGGTTGTCGACGCTTTTACAACATGTCTAATAGATGTCTAATAGATTGTCCCTAGCTGTCATTTTTTATACAGATAATGCTTTATGTACATGAAATGCAATTTCCATACATGAGAACCATCTAGACCATTTACCTGTTGATTTGTGAAGTTAGTTTCACTAAATTTCAGATGTCAAGAGACAACATCCTGTTGATGACATCGAGGTGGGATGCAGTACCCGGACCAGACACCAGAGGGCGCCCCAGGGCTGGACCCGTCTGTCTGCCCTGAACCTGTTCTCGGACGCCCTGCCGCTCCATCTGCAGGCAGCCGCGAGTCTGGAGTACCAGGGCTTCTCCTACAGCCTGGTCCGGGCTCTGGTGCAGAAGGACCGGCTCAGAGAACACCAGATGAGGCAGGCCATCCAGAACCTCAGGAACGCAGAGGTGGATTCCAACAAGCTCCTTCAGAAGGCAGAGATGGATTCCAACACGATCATGACTTTGAGTTCCAAGCTCAACATCACAGAGAACAGGCTGAAGGAGGCTCTTGAGACGATCGCAGTTCTTGAAGAAAAGCTGCAGCAGGCTCAAGAATACGCAGAGAAAGCGGCTAAGCAGGTGGCTTCCCAATTGACGGAGTACAGGGGAGAGAAGCCACCTGGAGGCTGGCCACAGGAGTACAGGGGAGAGAAGCCACCTGGAGACTGGTCGGCACAGGTCGAGAAGGCTGATTCAGCTACACAGACACACCTAACGGATCCTGTTGGTACTACATGGATATCTGGAGGTGTGGGTGACAAGGTTGGAACAGACCCGACTGTAAAGGAAGAAGACGGGAAAACTCCAAGACAAGACTCTGGCAGTGGGAGCAATGGAAAAGAGGATGTTCTCGGTACAAAAGCACATGAGCAAGAGCACCACACAGTGGGGACAAAGGTAGCAGCAGCTGGCCGTACTGGGGACATGGAACAGCGTGTCATCGCTTTTGGTGGGTATGGATCAGAACCTGGAAAGTTTCGGTTCCCACGTGGTGTTTTGGTGTCGCCTAGCAACGAGATATTTGTCGCTGATAGACTCAACAGGCGAGTCCAATTCCACAACACGAAGGGGGTTTACCTGCGCCACTTCCCAACAGTTGTACCGGGTACAGGGCGTAAGGTCATGAAGCCTTATGATGTTTGTATGGACGGTAACGGCAAGCTGTGGGTAGTGGGGTGGGGAGAGACAGCCGAGCATGTTGTACAGTACAGCACGGACGGGACCGCCATGGCGGGGTTTGACCTGAAGAGGAACGTTCATTTCCGCGGCATTGCAGTAGACATGCGCACTAACCACGTCCTGGTGACTGATGCAGAAAACAGTGAAATTCAAGTGTTCCGTCCGGACGGCTCCCTGGTGCGGACAGTCCGGCATCCACGGGCTGGGGAGATGACGCGCCCAACGTACGTCACTGTTGACAGGGAAGGGAACATTCTTGTGACAGACTGGTACAATGACTATGTCTACATGTATGACGAATCTGGGAAGTTCCTGTTCCAGTTCGGAGGTAAGGGCAAAGGTGAAGGTCAGATGAGTGATCCCCACGGCATCTGTACAGACAGCTCGGGTCACATCCTCGTGGCGGACTCTGTGAACGAGAGGGTTCAGATCTTCACACGTCACGGCGAGTTTGTCCGTACCGTCTCTGCTGGGTTTAAACCGACAGGCCTTGCTGTGGGACCGGAAGGGCAGCTGGTTGTGAGTAATTATGTGGACCACACTGTGACTGTATATTCCAACTATTAGTCAAGCAGTACTTCGGAGAAGGGTTTTGTCTTGCTTCAACACAAAAGAGTGAACATACCATATTCTCAAACCGGTCCTCTTGCCTACTTCATGAACGGCTCGATGGGGAGGAGGACGCTACAGGCTTTCAACGACCTTTGACCTTTTGCTCATATCAAACACCTGCAGGTCACGTGTTCTGAATAACCGGGGCCTCACTTGTCCTAAAGCATGTAAAAGGACTTGTCGAAAAACTGGTCATTCAACTCTCCATAATCCAACTTTCTAACGCCTGGAAGGTACCATGGGCTTTCCCGTGACGAGAGTTTTTTTTTTTTTCATTCCGCCCAAATTAGACTGAAGATCAACGTCAGTTTATCATGGATTGTTCACAATCTGACGATAAACGCTCAAGGCCATTCGCTTTTCTTTCCGCTTGTTCAAAAAAATTCAATACATTCCATCATAAGATAACCCTTACTGTGGAAAATATAGATAAATACATTTTACAAACTTTAAGGACTTATAGTATGAATCATACGTTAAACTCTAAATGTTGATTTATCCATATATTTGAACGTGGATTAATTCATTTGTACCCAATTTTGTATGTATGTATAATTGCATGCAGTAGATTCTTTGGATGTCGCTGTCATTCTATTGTGTTAATGAAGATTGTATGATAAATTAACAATAGTTTTATTGCACAACAATTGTACGGGGTACAAAGTATGGCATCTACATAACTACAGTTCTATATATGTACTTACATGCTCATAATACATTTTAAGGCAAATTCGCATGCAACATTCATCAAACATTTGGTTAATCTTTAAATAATAAGCGTCTGGACACCAAATATGGACATGTCGGGTTGGTTACAGTTTCAGCAGCAGGCGAAGATACTAACAGAACAATTATTAATTGATTAATTCTTCGTAAATAGCTTTTTATACTGAAGCTGTCAGGGGTCGTGCATGAGCATGGATTCACTTGACTTTGAGAAGGATTCCTTTAACTTTGAGAAGGATTCCTTTAACTTTGAGAAGGATTCCTTTAACTTTGAGAAGGATTCCTTTAACTTTGAGAAGGATTCCTTTAACTTTGAGAAGGATTCCTTTAACTTTGAGAAGGATTCCTTTAACTTTGAGAAGGATTCCTTTAACTTTGAGAAGGATTCCTTTAACTTTGAGAAGAAGGATAATCATTCAAGAATAGGAAAATGGCAGCTTTCTCACAGACTATGATCACGTCATGACCTAGCCGATGATAACTAGTATCCAAACAGCAGTTTAACGACAATGGTACAGGAGACGTGATATGTTTTACCTATAACATCAGCATGTATTATCAGCTGAACAAATAGATATTAAATACAGGCCTCTACACCATGTCTGCGGATTACACATTTGGTCTGTGGTATTAGCGGTTGAGTCTCTTACGAATGGAATTGAATTGGATTCTGTGAGATGATATAATACGTTTTGCACCAATAAAAGTCATCCAAAGGCTTACTTTGTATATAATGGCGAAATCCATTATAAATTCAAGTACTAAGCATGCTTTCGATCTCTTCGTAACGCCATACAATATTCCGGATTAATGATTAACATTCATAGACAAAAAAAATCTCGCGGACGTCTGGCGGTAAATTACAAAACTGCATTCATTCTGTAGAAATATGCAACAATGCGATTCTACGATATACCAAAACGGACTGTGCTTGCAATAACAACCAATGAAGTTGTAAAGAAAAGCTATTATGTATCTAATCGGCATAGGAATAATGCGGCATTGTTGCATCATTGGGACAATATTTCAAAACATCATTTGAGACTATGAGGAGTTGAGACACCGTCACAAAGTTTAGCTAACGATATAACAAATTGTTCGAATTTTTGTCCTGTTATGATAATAGTGTTGGCATGGACATCATCAGTTATCTGGTCTTTTTCAGGATGACCAAATTTAACCTTCCGCCAATCCTCTGGCAATATACATGATTTATTACATACTTGGCATCCCCAATATAAACACATGTAGATCATCTTATGCTCGTAAACAACTCATAAATTGCACCTCATAATGCCAAAAGCGACATAGAAAGTTATATATTCAAGTTAGGGGATAAAACCTTCCACACTTACCTTTTCTCACCAGACGTATTCACTTTTACCTGGACTATTTGATCTACGGGCACAATGACTCGTGCAGCTTGTATCACTCCCTAGTAATTTGTATCACTCCGCGGTACAGAGAACAAGAAAAGCAGAAAGAAATTCTAGGAGTCAGCTCACAAAGGTGCCTCCATTGAACCTTATAATCGTGCATCAGGACATCAGAACACAGTAGTTGTTTTGGATCCTTCATGCACTATTGTGCCTCAAGGTAACATGAACAGTGACATTGATGCCTTTCCGCCATGACAGTTAGACCAAAACAACACACCGTCTATTCCTCCTTTACCTATTTTCCTCTAAGATAATTACATTACACTGGAGTCCTTTTTACTGGGTGTTTGAACATAAGGTGAATATTTCTCTCTCTCTCCGTACTGAATACAGTACGTGTACCCCCAAGGTTAGAAAGTTACGAAAATGATCACATTACAAACAGCCTTTGTACCTGCAGGGTTCGGTTACCTTTATAGTCACGCACCGCTACCCTGTCCTTTATGCGGTTGGGGAGGGGGTAAACAGAACACCTATTCGTAGTAGGGATAAGACGCTACTAAAGTGAGGACGAACGCAGCCAAGGGTGTACAGGTATGTTGTGTTGCTATCTAAGAGGTATCTTTCCAATTCTGCAGTAAGGTTATGAAGATAGCATTTGATAGTTAATACCAAACGGCCATAATGTACCAGGGTCCTTCTCTTTCCACTATCACCGGGTATTTGGTCTATCCTAGTACGGAGAGAAACTGACTTTAGAGTTTCTCAAGGATCTCTCAAAGTCTCTCAGAGTCTGTCACATGTTACTACACCCCTTATGCTAAATTGTTATGGAAAAATACTTGCTTACTTCTTGAAGCTCAGAACATTAGCATAAACAGACATAACTGGCAGGAAAACGGGTATTCTACATGTAGGGTAACTCGTGATAGAGGTATTAATGTAGGTGCCAATAACGTGTTATACGGGATGAGCTTTGTTGGTGTTGCAGGAATGACTCCTCTGGTTCTGAATATTTCAGTTTCACCCAGCGACCCAAACTGCTTCGATTGCCTACCGGGCTATAGTCGCTGTTAGTTCGTGAACTCCTACGTTACGCGGTTTAGAAGCACATTTTCCTTCAGTAGGGTGTTATATGTTCTAATATTGCAAGGTAAACTAAAGTTTACATCAGATCCTACGGTAACTCTGAACTGCAATATTTCGGCAGGTAACCCAAATGCGAATACCGAGTGTTACCTTATCTAGGGGTATTGTGGTTGATAAGTCACAGCGATACAGATAGGCACCGCGTGTTTTGTGGGGATGTGACCCTAGCATGACCTCTGTGGCTCAAAAGCAAACAACTTCTCAGTTTCACCCAGCGTGTAAAAGACACATACCTGACAACAAACACTGATCGTTAAGAAACACCATGCATTTATATAAGTGGCAATTATCGTTGTGCTACGTATCAGCTTTGTCGCGAAGTAACATTATTCCAAAGTACCTGTAAGCATTAAGACTGTGAATAAAGTATGTGGGGCTACCAGCGTCACGTCCAGGCAGTGTGATTTGTTGACGTTACCTTGCAATACTAGTCTGGTTGAGAACTTCTTTATTTCTATTTCTCTTATCTTGTCAAAGAATTGCTTGTACATCACATCTCATACCAAACAACGCTATTCCGTGAATATAAGGCGGTCTAAAACATGTCCGATGTCGCAATGTTAGCCAGAACAAGAGTTAGACTTCGGTCCCAATTGGAAAAATGGGCCCTGCCGAGCGATTCAAGGCTGTTTGTGGCACTTTCCGGCGTTACCCCTTAGTGGCCTAGTGGGATATCCTGCGGCTCCCGGGATATCTTTGAGCAATAATTCCGGGGCTCAGTAACTTAAGGTCGCCAGGACCTATCTGTGGCTTACAACGAGGGGTGTCCCCAGGATTGGGCAGTCCGCCGGGGCAAATTTGTAGTTTCGGTGCAATTGGGACCGAATTCTTACGTTGCATGCACCGCCGCGTCTAGGCAAGTTTGGTTGGGTTTGTTTGGTAATAGTCTGTAAACTGAGTAACGGGACTTTCTTTGTTTTCCAGACTTGAGTCAATAACGTTACAAACGGACAAAGCGCGCTTTGTGTACGTAGAAGCATATGCATGACGGGACCCGTTCAGAACAAATGTACTTCCAAGGTTCACCTGCAGAGGACAGACTTGTTCAAAGTCACACACCGGACCTGATTTAAACTTACCTGAAGTATGACTGTTAGAACAAAACGCGCTTAATGCCCACTGTTATTTAATTTGGGTCCTTTACAACAATTCCATGCCATTATCGCCTTGTGGTATTACAAATGAGTAAAAGAAATCCAATCCTCATGTATAGGCCTGTGATCACCATCATCATTTTCGCCACATGCACTGAGCTGAGACATACTTCCCAGCAGCCTTTGCAATACACATTCACAATGCACCTTTGTCTCTGATGTTTTTACATATGATTTACTAGCCATACTTTGTACATTTCAGTTTCATTAATTTTCGTTTTACACATGATTTGATATATGATTTGACCTCTGACCTCCACCCCATCTCTTGACATATTGATTTTGACCTTGGGACGTTTTCGACTTCTGTATCTGTATCTGTATCTGTATCTATATAGCCGGTATAACCGCCATTCGGCGTAACACACCAGCTTCGCAGGCACGCGGTGCAGCAGCAGCAGCTGGTTATATTACACTGAACGATCCGTCACACCTAACTTTTGCACATCTATCTGCTTGAGTATGGACACTGATTATGTTTTGACGCACCGGTTTTATGTTTTCTGTACTGAATGTTGTCCCTGGGTGTTCAAAGTTTGACTGATTGTTACCACGTTTTGTCTTGTATGTTATTTACATGTATGTTAACGGGCCCCCTTGGAAATCAACTATGCACTGTTGTAGGGGCTACCCATCTGTTTCAAGATGAAATAAATAAATAAATAAATGCACCTCCGATATGGCTGAAGTCGGCTGTGACCAACAAGTGTACAGACTTGTCAAGTGGCCTCTGACAGTGCAGCAACTGGTACAATTTGATCAGAGATTTCATTTATTTTTCGTTCGCATGGAAGTATTTTGGTGCATTTTGCACACGCAGTATACATATTGATAGTGTTTAAAAACGCACTAGTTTGGTTAAATACTTTTTAAAAGCAACTATTTGCATCAATATTCCATGACAAGCGCAGTCTAAAACACGGAAATCAAAAAGTTGCACAGAATGCAAATGTACCAATGACATTATATAATGTCCTTGGTTGTGCCTTTTGTGTTGAAGTATACACCACTCATGTCCCGCCTGACCAGTGGACTACAAATATCATCATCCCACTACCCAAGAAAGGTGACCTAACACAGATGACAAACTACAGGGGAATTTCACTCATGTCTATCGCTGCTAAAGTCTATAACAAGATTCTTCTCAACCGAATCCGCAGACAAGTCGATCCCATTCTAAGGAAAAACCAGGCAGGATTCAGGGAAGGACGTAGTTGTGCGCAGCAAATACACATCCTCAGAAGAATCATGGAAGGTTTTAAAAACCAACAACTGCCATTATGGGTAACTTTTATTGACTTTAAGAAAGCGTTTGACTGTATAGACAGGGAAGTTATGTTCGCCGTATTACGCCACTATGGCATCCCTGAACCAGTGGTAAAGGCCATAAGTGTTTTGTACAGTAGCTCTAAGAGTGTTGTCATGGTTGATGGGCATGTGTCACAGTGCTTCCAGGTGTCTTCTGGAGTCCTACAGGGTGATGTCTTGGCACCTTTTCTCTTTATCATTCTCATTGACTATCTTATGAGGAGGGCCACAGTAGAACCCGACTCAGGTATTGTGACTCACCCCAGAGCGTCCAGTCGATACCCGGCTAAGCGGATAAATGATTTGGATTTTGCCGATGATATTGCTCTATTAGAGTCATCGGGTCCAAGAGCACAAGAACAACTCACTAAAACTGCTACTGCAGCATCCGACTTAGGTCTTGTTGTTAGTGTCCTTAAGACGGAATACATGTGTTATAATGACAATCCAATTCCCCCACTTCTTGTGTATGACAAACCGATTAAGCATGTACAGGATTTTAAATACCTTGGCTCTATGATGGCCTCAACAAGTAGTGACCTTAAGAAGCGTAGAGCTTTAGCATGGGTAGCTTTCTGGGACTTAGAACATCTATGGAGAAGTAATAGTATCCCTATTGCTGTTAAAGTAAGACTGTTTAAGGCCTCGTGTGTTTCAGTACTTACTTATGGATGTGAATCCTGGGTTATTACTAAGGTGATGGAGTGCAGAATTAACTCGTTTGCAACATCTTGTTACCGTGTCATGTTAAACATCAAGAGGCTTGACCGGGTGCCTAATTCTGTAATCTACAAACTGACCAACACAAAACCCTTGATTGAGCATGTAAGGTCAAGACAGTTGGACTACCTGGGTCACGTACTGCGAATGCCTGAGGACGAGCCCGCCTGTCTCTATTCGCTGTACTTACCATCACATGGCAAACGCAGGCGAGGTCGCCAACCCATGTCCTACCTGCAGTACATACAGCAGCTGCTGGGGGACGAAAGCGGCCTACTTACACCGGGGCAGATCAAAACCCTGGCTGCCGACAAGAAACAATGGAGACTTGCAGTCGCCCGCCTTGCGGCCGACCGATAGATAGGTTGTACAGAATTAGCCTTGTACAATTCAAGAAACGCTATTCACTGATGACACTGCATCATCATCATCATTTCTTTAGTTATTGAGGCTACCAACTTCAATTTGCTGAAGACTTTTGTAGCCTATATGTTAGAGTGTAAAGTGCCTTTCCCAAGGGCACAAGACCGGTGACACGTCGGGGTTTGAACTCAGGACCTTCTGGACCTGAGTCAAACGTGCTGACGATTGCGCCACGCGGTCCCACATTTATCATCCTCTATGAGGTGCAGCAAGTGAGGCTTCCTTTATCCTCTTTGGTCAAAGTCAGTTATCTGGGATGTGATTTGTGGAATGTCCATTGTAAAAAAACGCTGGGTGTATTATGCATGCCAGGTCTGCTCTGCCGACATAACTTGCCGGCACTGCTGGCAAGCGGTCATTTTAGGCCATCTTGAAAATGCATTTGTTACACCATATCACAGCACGAACTGGGCTGAAGTGGGGTGTCCATGTTAACAAAATAACAACCAAGGCTTAACAGACATTGGGAGTAATCAAACGCAACTTGTGGGCATGCCCAACCAGGGTAAAATCACTCGCATACACGTCACTAGTAAGACCTAACCTTGAATATGCCGCTACAGTATGGGACCCGTATACAAAGAAAGACAAAGATAAACTTGAAAAGGTACAGAACCAAGCTGCCCGACTCTGCACAAACAAATATAACAGGGATTCTAGTGTTACCAAAATGAAAAAAAGATTTGCAGTGGATGTCACAGAGGGAAAATGTCCAGACTTTGCATGATGTACAAAATGACCAATAAACTGGTGGACGTACCAACTGATAAGTATCTAATACAAGCTCAAAAAAAGAACAAGAAACAGTCATGCCTTCAAATACCAGAGTTACCAACCTAGGATTGATGTGTTCAAAAAATCGTACATTCCCAGAACTATCGTATAGTGGAATTTGTTATCACCAAGTACAGTAGGGGCATCTTCTCTGGGTTATTATATTTCAGCCATACCATATATGGTATGGTGAAATATATTGTATTCGTAATGTTTCTTTCTTTCTTTCTCCTGTCAAATCTTCAAATCGAATCATCTCCGTCGTTCCGGGACCGAATGACCTGAAATTTGGCACAAGAGTAGAGTGGGTCAATACCGAGGTGCTTTTTTCTCATTTTTTTCATATCTGCCTCTAAAATGATTTTATTGAAGTTTAAAGGTCACGTTTTGACCACAACGGTAAATTTTGGCCCCCTGTACCATTGAATTACAATGGAATGACCTTAAATTTGGTGTAGATAGGCATTAGATAGTTGGTAAAATGATTCAAGTAAAATTTTTGGCATGAACCAATTTCAAATTATTAATTTCTGCACTTTTCTGAGGGGAAATTTGTTTTCTTTCGGCCTTCTCCCGTGAACTCCCGTGACCCCAGAGCCCACAGGTGCCAGCGGTCTGGGGAGAGCGAGAGTTAATTACTTTATGGACGCCAGCCAATCAGCGACGAGAAAGGCGAATGCTACTAGTAGTTAATATTCATAAGCGGGACCTTGCAATCCCGTATATACACAAACAGATGCATATTACAGCCTTATAGTGGCCATATGTTACCCTGTGCCCGGTTTGAAATTGTAGTTTGCTAGGATTTGGAGTTCAGACAGTGTCATTTGAGCGGTAGCGGACGGTACGCGTGCATTGAACGTCAGAATACAAGTCTGTGTCGATGAATTTACCAACATTCCGCATGGCACTATCAATCATTTTTGGCAGATTTGACTTTGGGGGGTAGTTGAGACAATCGAGAAAATGTTATTTGGCAGAAAACGCGGGAAAATTGGACAGTTTGCGTTTAGTTTTGATACGTAAGTTTGACAGTGGCGAGAATGCATGTATTTTTTCCCAAACAAATGTAGGTACTTCTAACGTTAGTGTTGTTGTTGTTCTTTTTTGACGTAAACTTTGTACATTCAAAGTGTAAGTAACTTTAAACTGCCAGACTTTGAGCCCAATAAAACACTCTTAGTACCAGAGTATCACCACTGACCTCCAAAAAGAAACCCCCGAACAAGGTAGAAACTCCTATCCTCCAGGTCTCGCACGCTACGAGCAGGAAATTACAACACTCAGACAAGATTACGTCCGATGGCTGATTGCATACAAAGTAAAACAATTTAACAGTGGTATACAGGATATATACTTAACAAAGAATTCGAAGGAAAATGAAATATATAGATAAAGCCAAATCAAGTTAACTTGTTGGTCCTAGGATTTTTCAGAAAAGAAATGAAGCGACAGGGTGGTAAAATTCGAGACGTCTCCGTTTATGTAATGGCTCATACAAAACAAGAAGAAGATTGAAGTTTTTAGCTTGAAAAAAACAACAACAACACACTCCTACTACACAACACCTGCACCTGCTTGACAATTATTAAAACGTATGCCCTACTTGATTAAAAAAAAAAAGCAATGCAATAATAAATGTACCCACATCACAAGGAGATTATGACGGTACTTAGACCTAGTTATCGAAGTGGAAATTGTTGAATGGCGTCATGTAATTTCATGATGAAAATCTTCTGAATGGAAGATGCGGTTTTTTTTCACTCTCGGAAAAATAGGAGCTGCCGCAATTCTAAAAGCCAATCAGTTATGCATAGGCGCTCCTGTGGAAGATTATATTCTTCCATATGGGCCCGGTTCATATTGGGCAAGCTCTGTTTTGACCTGAAATCAATTCACAATATTAGTTCTCTTTTGGGGATAACTTACAGTTAAAATATTGCATTTTTGCGCAGGGGTGACTTGGAACAGTCCAATGTTGCGTGGGAATGGGTATGGCTGAAATATGCTGTATTTGCACCCAAGCAAATGTCGGCCTTTCTAGTTTTAAAGAACGCTTGCAGATAGATGTGCAAAAGTTAGGGGTAATGAGTCATTCGGTGTAATATAACCAGCTGCTGCCGCGCCGCGTGCCTGCGAAGCTGGTGTGTTACGCCGAACGGCGGTTATACCGGCTATATAGATACAGATACAGAACTAGCCTATTCTTAAACCTACTGCCTTCCGTGAATCAGTATTATGTTATAAGCATTAAGTTGCAATGAACGTCTTACTTACTTAGACTTATAATGTGTGTACAAAAGTTTCAGTTCATGAACGTTTTATCGTCTGTTTTCAGGATGTCAGGTCCGGAACGAAAAAAAATCACACCTGCCGACAGGCGCCATTTTGAATTTGTGCAAGCTTTGCTCCGTATTTCCGATGAACTGACAGAAGAGGAAACGGCAACCATGAAGTTGTTCTGCCTGCATCTGATTCCTAAAGGCCAGGCGGCACAACTCAAGCGGGCAGTGGATGTTTTCCACAAGCTGATAGACCTGGACAAAATTGACCAGGAAAACTTGGAGTTTATAGAAGAGATCTTGTTAAGAATCGGCCGACAGGACCTGATTCGGGACGTTCTGCGAAGGTTCCAACCGCCTGACCGAGAGATTCCGGAAAACCCCGAACTGCAGCCGGAACCCCCCAAACATCCGCCGTAAATCCCCGGGCTCCTGTCGGGAACAACTCAGGAGTTGGCCGATGCAGAAGGTCAGTGACATTTAATTAGCTTTTCATCTATTAGATAGTATGATGAGAACAAAATTATTTTCATGCTATTTAAAGTACGTACATGTAGACCAATATTGTAACAATGCATAGCTAAAACAAAGCTTTAATTCGAATTCCAATACGGGACCCTCTAATCTCTAGCGGCAGGTCTCGCGAGACTGTAATCTGGCCGCGCGCGCGCGTGATTTGACAGTCGGACGGTAACAGCCTTTAGCAGCCCAGCCGCTAACAATGGCTTCTCCCAGCATCGACTCGATCGAGTCAACTTCAGAGATTCGTTGTGCTATTATTTGGCAACATCCGCCGGTAAATCGGCATGCCATGAGCAGATAATATTGTTGTGAACCTATGGGAGCGATATCGTGCTGTAAATTTGCAAATTTCTGGTCATTTTTCACAATTTTTGACGGGCGGTTTATGCTTGCTTGTCGTGAGAAAAACGTGCATATAGGCGCGTCGCCTTACTTGTAGTTACTCGGATAAGTTTGGCTCAAGCCGTAAAAATATCCCACAAAAGCGTACAAGTACCATTATTGGACCATTGTAGATCCAAACTCGTAAGACTTTCGGCGATTTTGACCGTAAATTAGTCGATGGCAACATATCGGCCTTCGGGAGTTTACGCGTACGTGAGTTGGGGAGGGGGGCGTGTTTCCGTGTACATGTGTTCGTTTTGATCAAGACGGAGTCACTTTTCCGACTATGTCTATGATTTCAGTTTTCGCCGGATGAAACTCCACAAAAACGGGAACATATCGATGTAGGGTCCTTCTGGGTAGAAATCTAGCATGGTTTCGGCGGCTTTGTGGGCAACTTTTTATTGGTTAACTTCATACGTGATGAGTGGGTGTGTCTGCAAATGTATGACGTTTGGCATTTGCTGTTCTTTTTCAGATCAACGCGTCGCGATCGAAATTCACATCATCAGGGAAATAATGCAAATCATATGGATGCAATAGCCGTATTTCATGTTTTATAAAAGATGTCTTAACATATGTTCTTACTCGATCTCGTAGAGCTTTGCAAATCATGCTTTTGAGAAATGATAATTACATGTATATATCATTAGTGTTTTTTCCAAATGATAGACAAGTTCTCACAGCATTTACAGTATTGACGAAAATAAGCATCCGATAAGTAATACTTTTGGGAAATGGTAATGTTTCATACACATAATCATTCAAATGTACATTGTATTAAAATGTGAACTTTCAACATCTCTGACTGTTTTTGCGTGGCATAATTTTTGCAACAAATGAGACATCGTCCTACTCAGACCTAAGACAGGTAAGGTGTCAACTTCCCTGTGCTATACATAGTAGTCCACTGTATTCTGCTGATGCAGTGGTCAGGACACTGCATCAACAATCAGTCTTTCTTCATACATACCATAGAGTTTCTTACCTCCTTTGGCTCTTTGAGTGAACAGCTCCGGTAGTATGGCTGTTTTGTGAAAGTGGTCAAGCTTTGGGATATTCTTCTTCTGCCATTCTGAGTCTACTTTAATTCGTTCGCAGAATAAATTATCCCTGCCAAAGTAGACAACGAAGTCCGCCCAATTTAAGTTACAGCAATAGATATTCCCTTGCACTTGGTGGTGGTACCTGTGTGTCTTATCAATGTCTATTTTAGCTTGAGTCCTTTCTTTGACTGGGGACAGAATGAATACACGAATGCGTTACTGGAAATACATGCAGTAGATGTACACATTTCCCCGTAAAAAGTATAAAAAACGCACATTTCTAATTTCATGTTCATGGTGAAATCATCCCTTCCGAGCTGTCTTTTTACCAGACAATCCCAGTGCTTAAGTAACGTGTTATCATCAAGTACATTTGGGGGGATCTTGAAAAATATGATGCATGTTGGCACTTTCTCTTCATTGACACACTTGGACTGACGGCTAATGCATCCATATGATTTGCAGTATTTCCCTGCTGATGTGAATTTCGATCGCGACGCGTTGATCTGAAAAAGAACAGCAAATGCCAAACGTTATACATTTGCAGACACACCCACTCATCACGTATGAAGTTAACCAATAAAAAGTTGCCCACAAAGCCGCCAAAACCATGCTAGATTTCTACCCAGAAGGACCCTACATCGATATGTTCCCGTTTTTGTGGAGTTTCATCAGGCGAAAACTGAAATTATAGTCGGAAAAGTGACTCCGCCTTGATCAAAACGAACACATATACACGGAAACACGCCCCCCTCCCCAACTCACGTACGCGTAAACTCCCAAAGGCCGATATGTTGCCATCGACTAATTTACGGTCAAAATCGCCGAAAGTCTTACGAGTTTGGATCTACAATGATCCAATAATGGTACTTGTACGCTTTTGTGGGATATTTTTACGGCTTGAGCCAAACTTATCCGAGTAACTACAAGTAAGGCGACGCGCCTATATGCACGTTTTTCTCACGACAAGCAAGCATAAACCGCCCGTCAAAAATTGTGAAAATGACCAGAAATTTCCAAATTTACAGCACGATATCGAGTCCATAGGTTCACAACAATATTATCTGCTCATGGCATGCCGATTTACCGGCGGATGTTGCCAAATAATAGCACAACGAATCTCTGAAGTTGACTCGATCGAGTCGATGCTGGGAGAAGCCATTGTTAGCCGCTGGGCTGGTGAAGGCTGTTACCGTCCGACTGTCAAATCACGCGCGCGCGCGGCCAGATTACAGTCTCGCGAGACCTACCGCTAGAGATTGGAGGGTCCCGTATTCTTACATGTGCTATATGTGATATAATATTGTTATTTTGTCTATACGTTGCACTTAGACACGATCTAGACACAGTTTTTCTCGATATCTGCAAGCCGGCAAACTCTCGCCGACAGCTTTTTTTTCAGCATCTAGATGGAACTGCAGATATCGCTGTCAAGATGTCGGCAAAATTTCTCCCAAAAGATCCGGAGTATTCTCCCGATACTACAAAACCCTTGGCTACAATGATAATTTTTGGTGTGTCACAAGATGAACTGACTCGTCTTATCTCTTTATGAAAGACTTCCGCAATTTTTGTATTAATTTCGTGTTTTGTTTTTGTTCTCAGGTGACGTGCAGAAACACTTTGACTATGTCATCGAAGAAGTCAGCCACAAGTGGGACGACCTGGCCCGGAAGCTGGGATTCCATGGTAACGAAATCAAAGTAATCCGAGACTTGGAGCGTGATCATGATCACAGGTGCAGGGAGATGCTGACCAGGTGGAGAAACAGGGAGGGAAGGGAAGCTACAGTACAGGTGCTTATCCAAGCCCTAAAGAATATTGGTGAAACTCGGACAGCAGAGAGCCTAGAAGGTTTGTATCATCATCGTTTTGTGAGAAATATCAAATGTTACCATCACGATCTAGCAGTTCTGTAGCAAATTATAAGGGTTAAGGATTTTCCTCTCAAGCCAGCTAGAAACTATTAAAAACTGTCTGAATATTTTTCTAAACAGCAAAAACTTATTAATGATTATTGTTTGCAGGAACTACAACCTCCAACACCTACGTGGTTGTGCACGGCCAAATGCGCATGATCCAGGAAACCCTAGATCATCTTAAAAACTGCCTGGCAACGTTATCTGGCACCAGAAGGTCACAGGTCAAGTTCAGAGGTTACAAGAAGCACAAGAGCATCCTGGTGCACTTCTCCATACCGCGGGAGAACACGGCGGTGCTGAGGCACATGGCGGATCACTCCGACCCGAGACTTGTCTACATGGGCGTCAAGTCACTACAGATCGACGCTGAAGTTCCCATCAAAGTCCAACAGGGGGCACCATTGTACGGTGAGTTGATTTTTTCAGTCTTTATATGTACTCTATTTGTCAAATTTAGACTTTTGCAGGTCCATCACAGGAATGTTGATTTTAAAGTGAGTTTAAATTTCTCTCTTGAAGATGCACCATCAAAGACTACAGAGTGTTTTCTTTTGAAAAATCAGCAGTCAATTTCATTCCATTGCTTTCTGACCATCTCCCATATGACTGAAACTATCAGTATCTATGTTAGATATCTGAATAAAGATATTTACTAAACTCCAACTAGCAGCTGTTGTACGAGATAATATAACAAACCCTATGTTTCATCATGACATTTATCTTTCACTTTTGTGTCCCAGATGTCATGAGACAACTGCCTGTTGATGACATCGAGGTGGGATGCAGTACCCGGACCAAACACCAGATGGCGCCCCAGAGCTGGACCCGCCTGTCTGCCCTGAACCTGTTCTCGGACGCCCTGCCGCTCCATCTGCAGGCAGCCGCGAGTCTGGAGTACCAGGGCTTCTCCTACAGCCTGGTCCGGGCTCTGGTGCAGAAGGACCGGCTCAGAGAACACCAGATGAGGCAGGCCATCCAGAACCTCAGGAACGCAGAGGTGGATTCCAATACGCTCCGTCAGAAGGCAGAGGTGGATTCCAACACGATCATGACTTTGCGCTCCAAGCTCAACATCACAGAGAACAGGCTGAAGGAGGCTCTTGAGACGATCGCAGTTCTTGAAGAAAAGCTG
Source organism: Branchiostoma floridae (assembly GCF_000003815.2). Taxonomy (NCBI): domain Eukaryota; kingdom Metazoa; phylum Chordata; class Leptocardii; order Amphioxiformes; family Branchiostomatidae; genus Branchiostoma; species Branchiostoma floridae. Next base: position 18,653,631 of record NC_049995.1, read on the forward strand.
CAGCAGGCTCAACAATATGCAGAGAAAGCCGCCAAACAGGTGACATCCCACGTGACGGAGTACAGGGGAGAGAAGCCTCCTGGCGGCTGGCCACAGGAGTACAGGGGAGAGAAGCCGCCTGGAGGCTGGCCACAGGAGTACAGGGGAGAGAAGCCGCCTGGAGGCTGGTCGGCAGAGGTCGAGAAGGCAGATTCAGCTACACAGATACACCTCGTGGGTCCTGTCGGTACCACAGGGAGACTTGGAGAAGTGGGCGAAAAGCTTGGAGAAGACCCGACTGCAAAGGAAGAAGGCAGGAAAACTCCAAGGCAAGGCAGTGGGAGGCATGGAAAAGATGATGTTTTCGGTTCAGAATCATCCAAATCAGAGCGACACACAGCGGGGACAGAAGGAGCGGCACCTGGCCCTACTGGGGACTTGAAACAGGGTGTGATCACTTTTGGCGGGGAAGGATCAGAACCTGGAAAGTTTCGGATCCCACGTGGTGTTGTCGTGTCACCTAGCAACGAGATATTTGTGGCCGATCACGTTAACAGGCGAGTCCAAGTCCACAGCACAGAGGGAGTTTACCTGCGCCACTTCCCAACAGTTGTATCGGGTACAGGGGATAAGGACATGCAGCCATATGATGTTTGCATGGATACTAACGGCACGCTGTGGGTGGTGGGGGAAGGAGAGACAGCTGACCATGTTGTACAGTACAGCACGGACGGGACCGCCATGGCGGGGTTTAACCTTAAGAAGAGCATTTATTTCCGCGGCATCGCAGTGGACATGCGCACTAACCACATCCTGGTGACTGATGCAGACCAAGGTGAAGTTGAGGTGTTCCGTCCGGACGGCTCCCTGGTGCGGACAGTCCGGCATCCACGGGGTGAGATGACACGCCCAACGTACATCACTGTGGACGGGGAAGGGAACTTTCTTGTGTCGGACTGGGACACTCACTGTGTCTACGTGTATGACGAGTCCGGGAAGTTCCTGTTCCAGTTTGGAGGGGAGGGAAGTGGTGAAGGTCAGCTGACTGGTCCCGCAGGCATCTGTACAGACAGCTCGGGGCACATCCTCGCGGCAGACTATGACAACAAAAGGGTTCAGATCTTCACACGTCACGGCAAGTTTGTCCGAACCTTCCGTACTAGGTTTAAGCCGAATGGCCTGACTGTGGGACCGGAAGGGCAGCTGGTTGTGACCAGCCATAACCACACTGTGACTGTATTTCCTAACTACTGAGTTCCTGACCACTGAGTTAGATCTTTGATAAAGATTGAATGTTGACAGGACTTACCCATTCTAACCGATTATCCGGTCTACTTCGTGATGACTGATGAGGAACGGATGGACGGGGCGGAGGGCGGTACCGACTTCCTACGACCTTTGACCCATCGCTCAGGCAATACTTTTGGAAAATCACGTGTTCTCAGAAATTGAGTCCTACTTCTATCTGTTCCCATCTGTTTCGTCAGTCATCCTGAAGAAGACTTGAGGATTCGGTGATTCCCGAAAGCTCATTTTGTTATCCATCTTCATATTGCTTCATTCCAGTACATAGATCTATGCTTAAAATACACTTTATGCGAAATTCGAATCTTTTTAGTAGCAAACGTGTCTAAAAACCATGGTAACTTTTGGGGTATGTCTGATTTGACAGATCAAAGCTTTATTAATTGATTATTGCTTCGTAAATAGCTTTGCAGACTCAAAGGTCTTGCATGGCCATGGATTCCCTTTTAAACATCGTACATTGGTATTAATCAATTGGCAACACTGTGATATTAAAAAAAAGTCATCTTGTATATATTCTAATTTTGCGAAGACGGAATGAAGTTGAGAAGAATGACAGACTCGTCACAAACTCGAGGGTACCCTTCAGTTTGACCGATGATAACGACTATCCAACCAGCAGTGTACCGATGATGGTATACGATGTGAGATTTTTTTTTTACCTGTAACATCACCATTTATCATCGGGTAAACAATTAGATACAGCATAAAGGTCTCTGCACAATGCCTAAAGATCGCACTTTAACACGTCTTTGCTATCAGCGGTTAAATTTCTTGGGAATTGAATTGAATTGGATACTTTACGATGCTGTATTCAGTTTTACACGAATAAAAGCTATGCTTTCTTTGCATAAAATGATCAAAGTTCTTTGTGGTCTTACTTATGATACTGAGAACCAACCATGACCCGGCCAAAAGGCGTTGCCAAAGAAAAGCATTGATAGACAAAGAATATCTCACAAGGACTTCTAGCGGTAAATGATGAAACTGAATGCTATCAAACTGAATGAACTGAATGTTCTATAGAAATAAACAACGAGATTCTGCATAACCATCGCGGACTGGGCTTGAAATAAGGACCAAAGAGGTTCTTCAAAGAAGGTATATATCAACTGCCTTATCTAATTCGTGTGGGAACAAAGCGGCCTTGTCGTAACATTGTAGAACATCCTTGTGACGACAAAGTTCAACGAACAATTGTCTGAATGTTGGATCTTGTTATAAACAAAGTGCAAGCATTTAATCTCCAAGCAGATGTTGGGAGAAATTTTTGGGCGCTAGTATATGTCGAGATGCAACTTCACATCAGCGGATACTTCTTGTACTACTGGGATTAGCTTTTCAATAGAACATAATTCACCTGTTTTACAAGTCACATATGTACGGCGACGCCCATTCAGTATTATTGGAAACACTAGCTTATTGTATTCTAACTATTTTCGTCACTAGCGGGTCAAACCTCGCTATGCAATCACATACCAGCGGTCGGGACCAAAGTCCAACGGCCAGAGAATTCGCTACAAACCTGCCACGTTCACTCGTTTTTCAGTCAGCAGTCCTGTAGTACCGTCAGTATCCGCTAGGCGCGCAGCTGTACCTGCCATCCCGACATTACCCCGTGACTGATCAAAGTCTAACGGGTAGTCTAATGAGTTTGTTTTCCACCTGCCACGTTTACTGTAATTTAATTCAGTGCCCAGACAGGAGATATCTGAGGGCCGGGAGTTTGTCTTGAAGAATAAGACCAACACTGGTTACACCTTAAGGAGTTTGTCTTACCGTTACGTCACACAGGTGAGTTTTTAAACCTGCTTCACTGCAGGTGAGAAACGATTGACGTGGCAATTCAGCTTGGCGGCCATTTTAGGTCAACGACCTGAGAATACTTTTCCTTTATTTTGAGACTTCCATTGCTCTTTATGTGGTGAATCATTGGATAAAAAGAAATCAGAGAGATTTTGAGGAATTCGTTCATGTATAATATATGGCCTGATGGTGAATCTGACAGAAAGTGACCATATAAATGTCCTCTAAGTTACTTTGAATGGGTAGGCGGGTAGGATGATTTTAAATTACAATTCTATGGTATTCATAGTTGCACTTTAGATGTGTTTTATTACTGTAAATAGGATAATAATCACGTAAATGTTCATTGTGGCAAGGACTTATCAGTGTCCTGATCTCTGTCCCGCCCCTCGGCACGACCGCGTGACGTGTTAATGATTGTTGGACAGAACAAACTCTCCGGAGTGGTCTGAGATGACGTCACGGCGAGGGCAAGGTACTTGGAGATTAACAAACAACTACAGTACAAGTTCCAACTGGGCTGGGTGTGGGCTGAATGTTGCTCAGTCAACATTGCTTTAACAGTAAATTGCAACTAGAGTTTATCGAACACATCCTTTCGCCAAATAATCATGCCTTTATTAATAATTTAAGGTCTTAGTCATGTATTAATAAATAGTACCTACCCCAATAGCAAATGACTGCATGAACTTGTGTTCCTCACAAACCCACAAATGCTACCAAAGATAACCTTCTTGGCGAACTGGTGACAACGGAATTATGTACACTGTTGTGATACTTTCTAGCGCAAATTTCATAGTGCTTTGTTAAAATCATGTAGTCTCCACCAGACTCCACCCTGGCCGAATAGTATTGATGACCTTTGAGCCTTGGACTGTGACCAAAGATGACCTCAGTGATAGCATCCCTGGTCAATCAGAATTTCATGCTTGTCAAGAGGATTTTCACAGTGTTAGGGCGTGCAGGTCACAAGGCTCCTCAGGCAAAACATCTGGCAAACAGATGTGTCCTTAAATATAGGTCAAATTGAGATGCATCTGTATGTAGAAAACACTGTTTATTTCTGTTATTGGATAACTTTCCCTAAGTAATTATATCAAATAGATGTTGAAAATCAACCAAAGTACCTAGCAAAACAAAACAAAGAATAAAGAATATCCATCAATCCCCTCTGCAGTTATCCTTCTTAAAAGCTACGAACTATAAGACCCACTGCAGTTCCAAACAAGCTGCTAGGGGGCCCAAAATTACACCATTTACTACAAGTCCCAACAGCTATCCACCACTTAAAAATCATGAACCTGGCACTTCTGGAAAATTTAGTCGTAAACTTTGACGTTCACTTGCAGTACCTAAACAAGTCGCCAGGAGGCCAATTATTGAACTTGACATTTATTTCTGTGTCCCCTACCTATCCAACAAATATCATTACCATCCGTCAATAACATCTTGAGTTATCTTGCATACAGACAAACGCACTTATATACAAAGCCAGCTACAGCACCATATGTGAATGCTAGCTTAACCGTTCTTGCACTTGACAATCCTTTCTACAACCGCAACACACCTACCAAATATGGTGGAAATCGCCCTGCTGCATTTTGACTTATGCTTCCCAAAACAAACCGCGAAAAAAAAACAAGCTCGCTGCTGTACCGTAGGAAAACGCCAGGTAAACCGTTTTCGAACTAGGCATGCCTTTCGACAACCACTACACACCTGCAAAAAATCAAAAAAGTTCCATCCACAATTTCTCGAGTTATATGCTGTAGCAAGTCGACAAAAACATACTCTATTTGACTTTGACTTTATCGCCCTTGGCGAAGAGAATGATATCCATTGGAAAACGTGTGAGCTGGCTCACGATGTGAACTGACCGCGTGCGCAAAATTAAAGCTACTTTGTAAATAGGTGTCCAGACCATAGTTGACACATGTCTGTACGTCTTTTGTTTATAAATGTCTGTGGGCTATCAAACTTACATGTAGCTTTCAATGCATCACACAGCAAATGAGCATGTCGAAATGTGAACTACCTTATTCTTAACCCAATGCCTTGTGTTGATTCTAAATTTTTATGATTATCATACTGTAGTGATGTACGTTTTACATAGTAATACTACTACGTACAACGTGTGCAGAACTGGATCAGTTCATTGACATTTTGTTGTCTGTTTCCAGGATGGCAGGTCCGGTACGAGAAAGAGTCACAGATGCCGACAGGCGCCATTTTGATTTTGTGCAAACCTTGCTTCGTATTTCCGATGAACTGACAGAAGAGGGAACGGCAAACGTGAAGATCTTCTGCCTGCATCTCATTCCTAAGGGCCAACTGGCACAGCTCAGGCGGGCAATGGACGTTTTTGTAAAACTAATGGAACTGGACAAAATCGACCAGGAGAATCTCGACTTTCTTGAAGAGATCTTAGAAAGAATCGGGCGACAGGACCTGATTCGGGACGTTGTGAGACCGTTTCAGCCACCGGACCGAGAGATCCCGGAGAATCTCGAAGTGCAACCGGGAAGTAACGCCGTGAGTGCAAGTGAAAGAGGTTGGTAAAGTAATAATATTTCTGGCAACGATTGAAAGGTGCATACAACGCTTAAACATGACAGTTCTTTCCTCGAAGGACATATTTTCAAAGGTATCAGAAAATCACTTTACAATTATTTTGATCTATTTGTAGTACTGTAATTATAATCAAACATTGGCTTAAACATTGTTTTCTTTACTTCCAGGAGAAGAAACTGCCAACGCCTTCTTGGTCATTCACGGTCAAACACACATGGTCCAAGAAACAGTGGATCGTCAGAGACGCTGTTTAGCGTCACTGTTTGGCACCAGAAGGTCACAGGTCAAGTTCAGAGGTTACAAGAAGCACAAGAGCATCCTGGTGCACTTCTCCATACCGCGGGAGAACATGGCGGTGCTGAGGCACATGGCGGATCACTCCGACCCGAGACTTGTCTACATGGGCGTCAAGTCACTGCAGATCGACGCTGAAGTTCCCATCAAAGTTCAACAGGGGGTGCCTGTGTACGGTGAGCTGACTTTTTTTCTCTTCATATGCACTTTCAGTACATTTGGAAAATCTACAAAATGACTGAAATTGCTAAGTCCAACAGGAGGAGCCGTTGTACGGTAAGTTGATTTCTTTTTCTCTTAATATTTACCTGGTTATAAGTTTCAGAGTCGGGTTCATCAAGACATCGCTACTAATGTAACAGCGTTGAATTGGTATTCATGTTCATATGCACTCACTTTTCTATTACAGACCATCGAAGCTTATCAGAGATTAAACATATAAAAGAAAATTGAACGTCTTATTGTGACAAAACAGTCCTTTTGAACAATCTACCACATGACTAAAATCGCCAGCAGGTCTGCTAGACAAAGTATGCTAGACAAATTGATAGAGATGTTGACCCCCACTATACTTTGAAAAGCAGGTATTTGTCGTGACGTCATTTCAATCCTTATGTTTCATGATGTCACATATCACTTACGTATCTGTTCAGATGTCAAGAGGCAGTTGCCTGTCGATGACATCGAGGTGGGGTGCAGTACCCGGACCAAACACCAGAGGGCGCCCAAGAGCTGGACCCGCATGTCTGCCCTGAACCTGTTCTCGGACGCCCTGCCGCTCCATCTGCAGGCAGCCGCGAGTCTGGAGTACCAGGGCTTCTCCTACAGCCTGGTCCGGGCTCTGGTGCAGAAGGACCGGCTCAGAGAACACCAGATGAGGCAGGCCATCCAGAACCTCAGGAACGCAGAGGTGGATTCCAACACGCTCCGTCAGAAGGCAGAGGTGGATTCCAACACGATCATGACTTTGCGCTCCAAGCTCAATATCGCAGAGAACAGGCTGAAGGAGGCTCTTGAGACGATCTCAGTTCTTGAAGAAAAGCTGCAGCAGGCTCAAGAATACGCAGAGAAAGCCGCCAAGCAGGTAACATCTCACGTGACGGAGTACAGGGGAGAGAAGCCGCCTGGAGGCTGGCCACAGGAGTACAGGGGAGAGAAGCCACCTGGTGGCTGGTCACAGGAGTACAGGGGAGAGAAGCCACCTGGTGGCTGGCCACAGGAGTACAGGGGAGAGAAGCCACCTGGTGGCTGGCCACAGGAGTACAGGGGAAAGAAGCCGCCTGGAGGCTGGTCGGCACAGATCGAGAAGGCAGATTCAGCTACACAGACACACCTAGCGGGTGCTGTTGGTACTACAGGGATACCTGGAGAAGTGGAAGACAAGATAGGGGAAGACCCGACAATAAAGGAGGAAGACATAACAGCTGGAAGGGAAGGCTCTGACAGAGGGATCTATGAAAGACAGGATGTTCTTGGTACAAAACCAACCGAGCAAGAGCGACACACAGCGGTGATAGAGGGAGCGGCATCCCGCTCTACTGGGGAGTTGGAACAGGGTGTGGTCACTTTTGGTGGGAAAGGTTCAGAACCTGGAAAAGTTGATTATCCGCGCGGGGTTGTGGTGTCGTCTAGCAACGAGATATTCGTGACTGATACACACAACAAGCGAGTCCAAGTCCACAGCACAGAGGGGGTTTACCTGCGCCACTTCCCAACAGTTGTACCGGGTACAGGGGATAAGGTCATGATGCCGCATGATGTCTGTATGGACGGTAACGGCACGCTGTGGGTAGTGGGGCGGGGAGAGACAGCTGAGCATGTTGTACAGTGCAGCACGGACGGGACCGCCATGAAACGGTTTGATCTGAAGAAGAGCTATAATTTCCGCGGCATTGCGATGGACATGCGCACTAACCACATCCTGGTGACTGATGCAGGTCAAGATGCAGTTCATGTGTTCCGTCCGGACGGCTCCCTGGTGCGGACAGTCCGGCATCCTGGGATGATGTACCCACGGTACGTCACTGTGGACGGGGAGGGGAACATTCTTGTGTCGGACTACAACAGTGACTCTGTGTACGTGTATGACGAGTCCGGCAAGTCCCTGTTCCAGTTGAGAGGTGAGGGAAGTGGTGAAGGTCAGTTGAATGGTCCCGCAGGCATCTGTACAGACTGCTCGGGTCACATCCTCGTGGCGGACTATGGGAACGGGAGGGTTCAGATCTTCACACGTCACGGCGAGTTTGTCCGTACCGTCCGTACTGGGTTTAAGCCACAAGGCCTGGCTGTGGGACCGGAAGGGCAGCTGGTTGTGACCAGTCTGCTCAACCACACTGTGACTGTATTTCCTAACTACTGATTGTAGACGAGTTTTATCATAGAAATGGTTTTTATTTTGTTCCAGCTAAAAAAAATGGACTAACCAATTGGTCAACCAATTTTTTATCTACTTCATGATGACGTAGGAACGGATGGGGGCGGGGGCGGTTCCGACTTCCAACGACCTTTGACCAATCGCTCAGGCCAGACTCTCGGAAGGTCACGTATTCAAGCAATCGTATCCTACGTATATCAGTTCCCATCTTTTTCGTCAGTCCTAAAGAAGACCAGAGGACCAAAGTTATTTTGGAACTCGTTTTGTTCTCCATCTTCATAATAATTAATTCAAGTACATAAATCCGTTCTCATAGTAATTTTTGCGATAGTTGCTGAGTCTTTCAATGGTGTCTGAAAACCACTGGAATAGGTTGCATACGGAAGGGTTGGCAGAAATTTATAATTGTTTTGTAAATAGCTTGGCAAACTTAAAAGGTTTTGCATGGCTTTGACAATAAAGATTAAAGATAAGGACCATATCATATTCTTACAGACTGTGGTTTCCCATCATAACTTAGCCAATGATATCCATACAGCAGTTGGATATACAATGTTTTATATCTCTTACTGGATATTCTGAATAGATAAATACGGAATAAAGACACAATGTCTAAAGATAACACATCAACGGTTTGATTTGAGTTTAATTGAATTGATTTCAGTATGTCACAACAATAAAATATGCTTTCTTTGCATAAAACTATCGTCGTTCTCTGTGGTCCAAGTTCACATCTGTGGTCTAAACAATGCGAAGTAAGGCCAAAAAGAGATTATTACATGGATGTCTAACCTACATCGACGTAATGCGAAGTAACTAATGATAAGAAACAGCCATGGTTCAGATCCCCGTGTAACAACCTAGAAAAAAGCCAAATGACTAGCATTGAATAGACATATAAAAGCTCACCACGACGTCTAGCGGTAAATGATAAAACTACAAACCACTGTAGAAATAACCAATGTAATTTTACCGTATGCAAACAAAGGTCAGGCTTGCAATGACGACCTTGGAGGTTCTGAATGGAAAGTATTAAGTAACTTATTAAAACCAATTCTCTATTAATATTCAGCATCAAAACTGGTAAAGCTTGTAACATTGTAGAACATCCTTGTGGCGAGATAACAAATTTTGAATGACAAATTGTCCGCATTTCGGTCCTGTTGTGATAAAAGCGCCGCCATTTTATCTCAAAGCAGATGTTGGGAAGAAAGATGTCGGCCGCTGGTTTAAGTCGAGATGTCAGATGCAGCGCACACCTAGCGGATACTAGTGGTACTACAGGGATGAACTGTCCAGTAGAACTCAATGCATCTGTAAAAATTCTGCATTACGAGTCACATGTGGAGCGGCGCTCATTAAGCAATAGTGACAATTATTACCCTTATCCGAACTATTTTCGACACTAGCGGGTAATTATAAAAACTTCACTATGATATCAGAAACCTGCAGAATCGTAATCAAAGTCCAAAGAAAACGGACTTTGCTTTAAATCTGCCACCTTTACTGGTACATCAATCACCTGACCGCAGACGTTTACTCCTGTAGTACCGGCAGTATCCGCTAGGTGCGCAGCTGCACCTGCCACTACTACATTACCCAGCGGCCATGATCAAAGTCTGACGAGTACCGAGTTTGCTTTCCACCTGCCATGTTTACTGCAACTTATTTCAGTTCCCAGATTGGAGACATCTGAGAAAGTCTGTCTTGAAGAATCAGACTGACACTGGTTACGTCTTAAGAAGTCAGTCTTACCGTTACGTCACACAGGTGAGTTTTACAGTACAGGTGAGAAATGTTCACTTTAGTCAAGCGGCCATTTTAGGTCAATGACATGAAAAGGATTTTAGTACCATTTGAGACTTACACTGTTCTTTACGTGTATGGGAAGGAGTAACGCCTTTTAATTCGGGAAATAAGATGATAACGTCTAGAAAGTTTGCGTTTCGTTATTTGGAGGAAATACGGACATTTGTTAATGGTAAACGTGACACTAAATGATTGGAATAGTGACGTTTAGGTGTTCAGCACGCACAGCCATGCAGTGTTTCCCAACTCGCATGTGGCTACTTATGACAGAGACAAACACATTCATCACTTGCTGATGTAACACACTATGTTTATTAAAAATCAGTTCATAGATCATCCTCATGATCATCCTCTCTCCCTTGCCATTATGATCATTTCTTGCATCTACCAGTATCAACATCTCTGTCTCCGCACCTTCCGAAGCACAAGTTAATCGTTGTTGAACAAACATTCCAACGTCGGTGAGCCGATAATAACCTCATAAATCTCTTCTGTGTTACACTATGTTTCAGGGTCTAGATAAATGGGTACGGCAAAATGTAGTTTTGCACCTGCAATTTGACTAATCTAATGTGTTTTGAAAACGTAAGATGATGAACGTGTTTCCGTTACTAGTATTTGTGGCAAGGACCTATCAGTGTCCTGATCTCTGCCCCGCCCCTCGGGACGTCCGCGTGACGTGTTAATGATTGACGGACAGAACAAACTCTCAGGAGTGGTCTGAGATGACGTCACGGGGAGGGCCAAGCACTGGGAGGTGTAAACAATAACAACACGCAAGTGCATACTAGGCTTATTGTGGACTGTTGGCACTTAAGTTAACATGAGTTATACACCTTCATGAAATGTCTAGAGGAAGCACAATAAGCTGGTGAAAAGTATGAACTATGTCTCGCCACGAACATGTAATCATGAGCTCTCATGTACACCATGCAAAATCGAGACGCGTTTTCTTCATGTTTCATGGGCCTTAGATAAAGATGGGGAACATGTAAGTTTGATATTTGTGGCAAGGGCTTATCATGCGTGTTCGAGAATCATTCCATCCATAGTAGGTAAGCTGACGTCACGACGAGGGCAAAGTACTTGGAAACAATTTCAGTGTAATTCCCAAAGGGACTAGATGGTCCATAGGCTACATTATTACTTCAACATAGTAAAAGTAAAATGTCATTTTATGATATATCCCGAGGGAGTACAATAGCTGGTTAAACTGCTCATGCGCGAGGTCAATTGTAAATTTCTCTACTTGAGCTTGCTTATTCTTAAACCTACTGCCGTGCATGAATTCGAAAGCCTTACAGGGTGTGCCTTGCTTATAAATACTCAGACTTGTATTCCTGTGTGCGGAACAGGATCAGTTCAGTTCAGCTTTATCGTCTGTTTTCAGGATGGCAGGTCCGGTCCGAGAAAGAGTTACAGATGCCGACAGGCGCCATTTTGATTTTGTGCAAACTTTGCTCCGTATTTCCGATGAGCTGACAGAAGAGGAAACGGCAAACGTGAAGTTGTTCTGCCTGCATCTGATTCCAAAAGGTCAGGCGGCACAACTCAGGCGGGCGGTGGACGTTTTTCAAAAGCTGATGGAACTGGACAAAATCGACCAGGAGAATCTCGACTTTCTCAGAGAGATATTGGAAAGAATCGGACGACAGGACCTGATTCAGAATGTCCTGCGAAGTTTCCAGCCACCTGACCGAGAGATTCCGGAGAATCCCGAACTGCAGCCGGGAACAATTCAACAGGGAACAAATGCAGAAGGTGAGTAACAACTAACATCAAACAAAATCCATTATTTCCCGGCAGCCCTGATTCGTAATAAAAAGACATTTCTATGGAATTTGCTCTCAATCCAACTAGTAAAATAAATCATAAAAAACAATACTTCAGACTTGTTTTTAACTGACACAAACACTTTGATACTTGATATTCCAGGAACTGAAACCACCAACACCTACATGGTCGTAAACGGCCAAATGCGCATGATCCAGGAAACTCTAGATCATCTAAGAAACCGTTTGGCGACGTTATCTGGAACCAGAAGTTCACAGGTCAAGTTCAGAGGCTACAAGAAGCACAAGAGCATCCTTGTGCACTTCTCCATACCGCGGAAGAACACGGCGGTACTGAGGCACATGGCGGATCACTCCGACCCGAGACTAGTCTACATGGGCGTCAAGTCACTGCAGATCGACACTGAAGTTCCCATCAAAGTCCAACAGGAGGAGCTGCTGTACGGTGAGTTGACGTCTTTTGTAACAGCGTTCATGTTCATATGCACTAACCTTTCTATTGCAGACCATCGAAGCTTATCAGAGATTAAACATATAAAAGAAAATTGAATGTCTAATTTTGATAGTCTTTGTAACACAAACTCCGCTGTCCAAGGCTGTAACTGGCCCCTCCTTCTAGTGGGCCGGCGGATGATTGGCGGGATGCTATAAGCGAGATTTAATCAGGCTATAATTTTGACAAAACAGTACTTTTGATCTACCACATGACTAAAATCGCCAGCAGGTCTGCTAGACAAAGTTTGCTAGACAAATTGATACAGATGTTGACCCCACTATACTTTGAAAAGCAGGTATTTGTCGTGATGTCATTACATCCTTATGTTTCATGATGTCACATATCACTTACGTATCTGTTCAGATGTCAAGAGGCAGTTGCCTGTCGATGACATCGAGGTGGGATGCAGTACCCGGACCAAACACCAGAGGGTGCCCCAGAGCTGGACCCGCCTGTCTGCCCTGAACCTGTTCTCGGACGCCCTGCCGCTCCATCTGCAGGCAGCCGCGAGTCTGGAGTACCAGGGCTTCTCCTACAGCCTGGTCCGGGCTCTGGTGCAGAAGGACCGGCTCAGAGAACACCAGATGAGGCAGGCCATCCAGAACCTCAGGAACGCAGAGATGGATTCCAACACGCTCCGTCAGAAGGCAGAGGTGGATTCCAACACGCTCCGGCAGAAGTCAGAGGCGGATTCCAACACGATCATGACTTTGCGCTCCAAGCTCAACATCACAGAGAACAGGCTGAAGGAAGCTCTTGAGATGATTGCAGTTCTTGAAGAAAAGCTGAAGCAGGCCCAAGAATACGCAGAGAAAGCCGCCAAGAAGGTAACATCCCACGTGACGGAGTACAGGGGAGAGAAGCCGCCTGGAGGCTGGCCACAGGAGTACAGGGGAGAGAAGTCGCCTGGAGGCTGGTCACAGGAGTACAGGGGAGAGAAGCCGCCTGGAGGCTGGCCACAGGAGTACAGGGGAGAGAAGCCGCCTAGGGACTTGTCTGCACAGGTGGAGAAGGCAGATGCAGCTACACAGATACACCTAGCGGGTCCTGTCAGTAGCACAGGGAGACCTGAAGATGTGGGCGACAAGGCTGGAGAAGACCCGACTGTTAAGGAAGAAGACAAAACAGTTGCAATGCAAGACTCTGGCAGTGAGAGCGATGGAAGAGTGGAAATCCTCGGTACAGAAGCACCCGAGCAAGAGCGACACACAGCGGGGATAGAAGGAGCGGTACATGGCTCTACTGGGGAGGTGAAACAGGGTGTGGTCACTTTTGGTGGGGAAGGAACAGAACCTGGAAAGTTTCGGCTCCCACGTGGTGTTGTGGTGTCGCCTAGCAACGAGATATTTGTGGCTGACTACGGCAACAGGCGGATCCAAGTCCACAGCACGGAGGGGGTTTACCTGCGCCACTTCCCAACAGTTGTACCGGGTACAGGCGATAAGGACATGCGGCCACGTGATGTCTGTATGGACGGTAACGGCACGCTGTGGGTAGTGGGAGCAGGCGGGTCAGCTGACCATGTTGTACAGTACAGCACGGACGGGACCGCCATGGCGGAGTTTGACCTGAAGAATAGCTATCATTACCGTGGTATTGCAGTGGACATGCGCACTAACCACATCCTGGTGACTGATGCAGACCAAGGTGCAGTTCTTGTGTTCCGTCCGGACGGCTTCCTGGTGCGGACAGTCCGGGATCCACGGGGTGAGATGACACGCCCATGGTACGTCACTGTAGACGGGGAGGGGAACATTCTTGTGTCGGACTGGAGCCGTGACTCTGTCTACGTGTATGACGAGTCCGGGAAGTTCCTGTTCCAGTTCGGAGGTTGGGAAAGTGGTGAAGGTCAGCTGAGTAATCCTGCAGGCATCTGTACAGACAGCTCCGGGCACATCATCGTGGTAGATACTGGGAACAAGAGGATTCAGATCTTCACACGTCACGGCGAGTTTGTCCGCACCGTCCGTACTGGGTTTCGGCCGGAAGGCCTGGCTGTGGGGCCGAAAGGGCAGCTGGTTGTGACTGATTGGTATAAAGACACTGTGACTGTATTTCCTAACTACTGAGTTCCTGACCACTGAGTTAGATCTTTGATAAAGATTGAATGTTAACAGGACTTACCCATTCTAACCGATTATCCGGTCTACTTCATGATGACTGAGGAACGGGTGGACGGGGCGGAGGGCGGTACCGACTTCCTACGACCTTTGACCCATCGCTCAGGCAATACTTTTGGAAGATCACGTGTTCTCAGAAATTGAGTCCTACTTCTATCTGTTCCCATCTGTTTCGTCAGTCATCCTGGAGAAGACTTGAGGATTCCGTGATTCCCGAAAGCTCATTTTGTTATCCATCTTCATATTGCTTCGTTCAACTACATAGATCTATGCATAAAATACACTTTATGCGAAAGTCGAATCTTTTTAATACCAAACGTGTCTAAAAACCATGGTAACTTTTGGGGTATGTCTGATTTGACAGATCAAAGCTTTATTAATTGATTATTGCTTCGTAGATAGCTTTGCAGACTCAAAGGTTTTGCATTGCCATGGATTCCCTTTTAAACATCGTACATTGGTATTAATCAATTGGCAACACTGTGATATTAAAAAAAAGTCATCTTGTATATATTCTAATTTTGCAAAGACGGAATGAAGATGAGAAGAATGACAGACTCGTCACAAACTCGAGGGTACCCTTCACTTTGGCCGATGATAACGACTATCCAACCAGCAGTGTACCGATGATGGGATACGATGGGAGAATTTTTTTACCTGTAACATCAACATTTATCATCGGGTAAACAATTAGATACAACATAAAGGTCTCTGCACAATGTCTAAAGATCGCACATTGACACGTCTTTGGTATCAGCGGTTGAATTTCTTGGGAATTGAATTGGATACTTTACGATGCTGTATTCAGTTTTACACCAATAAAAGCTATGCATTCTTTGCATGGAATGATCAAAGTTCTTTGTGGTCTAACTTATAAAACTGAGTACCAACCATGATTTCGGTCCCTGTGGGGCACCCGACAAAAAGGCTCGGCCCAATGAAAAGCATTGATAGACAAAGAATATCTCACAAGGACTTCAAGCGGTACATGATGAAACTGAATGAACTAAATGTTCTATAGAAATAAATGACGAGATTTTGCAATATCATCGCGGACTGGGCTTCAGATAAGGACCAATGAGGTTCTTAAAAGAAGATATATATCAACTGCCTTATCTAATTCGTGTGGGAACAAAGCCTTGTCGTAACATTGTAGAACATCCTTGTGACGACAAAGTTTAACGAACAATTGCCTGAATGTTGGTTCTAAATTTAACGAACAAATTGTCTGAATGTTGGATCTGTTATAAAAAACGTGCCACCATTTAATCTTCAAGCAGATGTGGGAAATAAATATTTGGGCCGCTAGTATATGTCGAGATGCAACTTATACTACAGGGATGAGCTTTTCAATAGAACATAATTCACCTGTTTTACAAATCACATATTAAGGCGACGCCCATTCAGTATTAATGGAAACGCTAGCTTATTGTATCCCGAACTATTTTTGTCACTACCGGATCAAACCTCGCTATGCAATCAGACTCCAGCGGTCGGCATCAAAGTCCAGCGGATACAGAGTTCGCTACAAACCTGCCACGTTCACTCGTATTTCAGTCAACAGACCGGAGACGCTTATTCCTGTAGTACCAGCAGTATCCGCTAGGCGCGCAGCTGCACCTGCCATCCCGACATTACCCCGTGACTGATCAAAGTCTAACGGGTACCGAGTTGGTTTCCCACTGCCTAGTATACTGCATTTTTGTAAGTGCCCAGACAGGAGACATCTGAGGGCCGGGAGTGAAGAATCAGTCTTGAAGAATCAGACCAAGACTGACACTGGTTACGTCTTAAGGAGTTTGTCTTACTGTCACGTCACACAGGTAAGTTTTTAACCTACTTTACTACATGTGAGAAACGTTTGACGTGGCACTTCAGCCAGGCGGCCATTTTAGGTCAACGACTTTGAAAATTTAAAAAAAAAAATTTCTTTAACCCTGAGACTTTTGTTTCTTGCTCTATATGTGGTTCAACCTTGGATAAAAGGAATTCAGAGAAAGTTTATGGAATTCGTTAATGTATAATATATAGCCTGATGGTGAGTCTGAAAGAAAGGGACCACATAAATGTCCTCTAAGATACTTTGAATGGGTAGGCGGGTAGGATGATTTTAAATTACAATTCTATGGTATTCACAGTTGCACCTTAAATATCTCATGTTACTGTAAATAGCATAATGATCATGTAACTGTCTCATTGTGGCAAGGACCTATCAGCGTTCTGATCTCCACCCCACCCCTCGGCACGTCCGCGTGACGTGTTAATGATTGATGGACAGAACAAACTCTCCGGAGTGGTCTGAGATGACGTCACGGGGAGGGCCAAGCACTGGGAGATGTAAACAATTAAATCACGAGTCTAAATCATGCTTAGAGTGGATTCAATGGTGTTAATGTTAGTACTTGAAAATTACTTTTTAATGATCAATTATTTTCAAACCAATTTACACAGGCGTCGGTGATATTATAATAACCACATATATGCCTTATATGTTTTAAGAGATAGATTGGTGGGCGTGTAAAACTACCAGTGGGACCAGTAATTTTACACCTGAAGTTTAGATAATCTATGTGCGATGAACATTTAACAAATTGAATGCTATTTGTGGAGAGCACTTATCAATGTCCTGATCTCTGTCTCCGCCCCTCGGCACGTCCGCGTGACGTGTTAATGATTGACGGACAGAACAAATATAAACTCCCCGAAGAGTGGTTGAGCTGAGGTCAGGGTGTGGGCAAGGTACACGGAGATTCACAAATAACTACAGTACAAGTTCCAACTGGGCTGGGTGTGGGCTGAATGTTGCTTAGTCAACATTGCTTTAACCCTATCCAGACAGGGCTTTTTTGGGATACCAGGGACGGGGGGGGGGGGCTCTTTTGACCCCCCTTCGTAATTTCAAAACGGCTTGTGTTACGATCACCAAATTTTGAGGAGATGATGTACTAGCGAAGTCTTATATTTTCTGTAATTTTGGTATCGTAATGACGTAATATGACGTAATTATGACGTCATAATGTCATATTTTGGGCTAAAAGCGTCTAAATATTAAATTTTCGCTATACCTAAAGGTATTAAACAAAATGATGACTATAAACGGTAACTTCTTTGGTTTTAAGTCTGCCAAGTCTTTTGTTGCCAATGACGATGACGCTGACGCCTGTATGACGTCAGAAAATGACGTCATTTGTCCGCCATCTTGGATCGACAAGCTTGAATTTTCTAAAATACGTTTTTTCTACATATAACCCCAAAACCCAATAGAAGTGGACTAAAAGGGTTCAAGTGATTTTGACGGAATTTGAGTAAAAAATAACATGTATTTAACGTTGATAATGGCATTGTCCGCCATCTTAGATTTTGAGTCATGACGTCATCAAATTAGCATAAATTATGAGTAGTTAATTAAAAATGTAAATTAAAATTACGCAGGATGTTTATGATATAGATAAACAAGTGTGGTCTCGCAATAAAACCATGAAATCTCATAATTCAAACTGAAATTAGTAAATTTGGTAAAATATGCCTGTCAGAAACCCGTTGCCATGACAACACGAAACATTACAATTTCAAATTTTTTTCGCGAAATTGTTGCCAACAATATTTTAGGAAAAGTCACCAAGTTTCGTAGTCCTAGCACACGTCGTTTGTCAGTTATAGGACATCAAAGTTGGCGAGGGCACTTTTACCCCCCCCCCCCCGGTCTGGATAGGGTTAACAGTAAGTTGCAATGACATCCAGTGGAAAACATGTGAGCTGGCTCACGATGTGAACTGACCACGTGCGCAAAATCAAAGCTAATTCGGAAATAAGTGTCCAGACCATAATTGACTCATTGTCTAAACGTGTTTTGTTTAATCATGTGGACTATTTTAAACTTACATGTAGCTTTCAATGCATCACACAGCGAATGCGCATTTCGAAATTGGAATTACCTTATTCTTAACCCTATGCCTTGTATTGATCGTTCTTAATCTCATGATTATCATACTGTAGTGATGTACGTTTTACATAGTAATACTACTACGTACAACGTGTGCAGAACTGGTTCAGTTCAGTGACATTTTGTTGTCTGTTTTCAGGATGGCAGGTCCGGTCCGAGAAAGAGTCACAGATGCCGACCGGCGCCATTTCGATTTTGTAAAAACCTTGCTCCGAATTTCTGATGAACTGACAGAAGAGGAAACGGCAAACGTGAAGCTGTTCTGCTTGCATCTAATTCCTAAAGGCCAAATGGCACAGCTCAGGCGGGCGGTGGACGTTTTTGTAAAGCTGATGGAACTTGACAAAATCGACCATGAGAATCTTGACTTTCTCAAAGAGATCTTAGAAGGAATCGGCCGACAGGACCTTATTCAAAATGTTCTTCAGCGGTTCCAGCCGCCTGACCGAGAGATTCCGGAAAATCCCGACCTGCAGCCGGAAAATCCCGATCTGCAGCCGGGAAATCCCGAACTGCATCCGGGAAATCCCGACCTGCAGCTGGAAAATCCCGACTTGCAGCCGGAAAATCCCGACCAGCAGCCGGATAATCCCGACCTGCAGCCGGAAAATCCCGACTTGCAGCCACAAAACCCTGAACTGCAGTCGGGAGACCTCGACATTCAACCAGGTCAAAGCAATGCAGAAGGAGCAAATGAAGAAGGTGGGTGTCACTCAACATAAAAAAAACATTATTGGTAATGCCTAAGCAACAGTTTTATATTTTTACAACGTCAACTGCAGCTTGACTCGTCCGTACAATTTTCATTTTTTTACAGGAAGAGGACTATACTCTCCAAGCGGATAATATTTAAAACCTTTCCGTCAGTTCATGTTTGATTTCATTATCAGTATGTTACATATGCATTCATTTCTTTAATTGACATGAACATATCAATATTGATGATTGCAGGAAATGCAACGTCGAACACCTACGTGGTCGTACATGGCCAAGTGCGCATGATCCAGGAAGCTCTAGATCGTCTTAAAGGTGATCTAGCAAGGTTATCTGGCACTAGAAGGTCACAGGTCATGTACAGAGGTCACAAGAAGCACAAGAGCATCCTGGTGCACTTCTCCATACCGCGGAAGAACACGGCGGTGCTGAGGCACATGGCGGATCACTCCGACCCGAGACTTGTCTACATGGGCGTCAAGTCGCTACAGATCGACGCTGAAGTTCCCATCAAAGTCCAACAGGAGGCGCCAGTGTACGGTGAGATGACTTTGTATTTCTCTTCATTACCGCCGGCAAGCAGTTTACTTATTGGTAAAGTTGTTAGTTGGTGTTTCTCGCCATGTCTAAAATCGGGTGCTTTGACTTTAAGATTCAATTTATGTGTCGAGTGTTTTTCTTTTGGCCACGTTTGCATTTTCTTTCAAGTTACATGAAAAATTCAGAGAACTACAAAAGGGAAAGAAAGAAAGAAGAAAAAAAGGGAAGAAACAAAGAAAGAAAAAAGAGAGAGAAAGAAGGAAAGAAAGAAGATTGTCGCTATTTGTATATTATACAGATTATACCCTATAGCTATGTGTTTATCGTGTACTTTCCATAAACCAGAACCATCTAGACTACATATCTGTTGATTTGTGCATGCTACGTTCCTATCACTTGCCTTTCAGATGTCAAGAGACAACTGCCTGTTGATGATGTCGAGGTGGGATGCAGTACACGAACCAGACACCAGAGGGCGCCCCAGGGCTGGACCCGCCTGTCTGCCCTGAACCTGTTCTCGGACGCCCTGCCGCTCCATCTGCAGGCAGCCGCGAGTCTGGAGTACCAGGGCTTCTCCTACAGCCTGGTCCGGGCTCTGGTGCAGAAGGACCGGCTCAGAGAACACCAGATGAGGCAGGCCATCCAGAATCTTAGGAACGCAGAGTTGGATTCCAACACGCTCCGTCAGAAGGCAGAGGTGGATTCCAACACGCTCCGTCAGAAGGCAGAGGTGGATTCCAACACGCTCCGTCAGAAGGCAGAGGTGGATTCCAACACGCTCCGTCAAACGGCAGAGGTGGATTCCAACACGCTCCGTCAGAACGCAGAGGTGGATTCCAACACGCTCCGTCAG